>NW_027596735.1:0-168024 GCF_964194155.1 Cetorhinus maximus | reverse complement strand
AGAGAGAGAGAGGAGAGTGTGAGTGTGTGTGAGAGAGAGGAGAGTGTGAGTGTGAGAGAGAGAGAGGAGAGTGTGAGTGTGTGTGAGAGAGAGAGGAGAGTGTGAGTGTGTGTGAGAGAGAGAGGAGAGTGTGAGTGTGTGTGAGAGAGAGAGGAGAGTGTGAGTGTGAGAGAGAGAGAGGTGAGTGTGAGTGTGTGTGAGAGAGAGAGGAGAGTGTGAGTGTGTGAGAGAGAGAGGAGAGTGTGAGTGTGTGTGAGAGAGAGAGGTGAGTGTGAGTGTGAGAGAGAGAGAGGTGAGTGTGAGTGTGAGAGAGAGAGAGGAGAGTGTGAGTGTGTATGAGAGAGAGAGGAGAGTGTGAGTGTGTGTGAGAGAGAGAGGAGAGTGTGAGTGTGTGTGTGAGAGAGAGAGGAGAGTGTGAGTGTGAGAGAGAGAGAGGTGAGTGTGAGTGTGTGTGAGAGAGATAGGAGAGTGTGAGTGTGAGAGAGAGAGGAGAGTGTGAGTGTGAGAGAGAGAGAGGAGAGTGTGAGTGTGAGAGAGAGAGGAGAGTGTGAGTGTGAGAGAGAGAGGTGAGTGTGAGTGTGTGTGAGAGAGAGAGGAGAGTGTGAGTGTGAGAGAGAGAGAGGTGAGTGTGAGTGTGTGTGAGAGAGAGAGGAGAGTGTGAGTGTGAGAGAGAGAGGAGAGTGTGAGTGTGAGAGAGAGAGAGGTGAGTGTGAGTGTGTGTGAGAGAGAGAGTGTGAGTGTGTGTGAGAGAGGAGAGTGTGAGTGTGAGAGAGAGAGAGGTGAGTGTGTGTGGTTTGTTAGCAGATTGATATTATTGTCTCTTTTTGACCAATTTATATTTTGCGAAATAACAAATATATTTGATGATCTGAATAATTGTCTTCATTTTTCACTTTTTCAAAATTATGGGGGTGAATTGAAGCACAATATCCAGCCCAGAAACAGGCCATTCAGCCCATCTGCTCCGTGCTGGTGTTCCTGCTCCACATGAGCCTCCTCCCACCCCCCTCTTCATCTCCCCTATCAGTATATCCTTCTAATCCTTTCTCCCTCCTGTGTTTATGCAGCTTCCCCCTTAAATGTATCGATACTATTCACCTCGACCACTCCCTGTGGGAGCGAGTTCCACATTCTCCCTGTTCTCTGGGTAAAGACATTAGCTCAGACGAGGCTCAGGTGAAGCACACACTCTTCACAAGAATAATTCACATTTTATCCCACTGCCCCGCTCTCTCCCCATAGCCCAGTATCAATCCCAAACTAATCCCACTGCCCTGCTCTCTCCCCATAGCCCTGTATCAATCCCCAAACTAATCCCACTGTCCCGCTCTCTCCCCATAGCCCTGTATCAATCCCAAACTAATCCCACTGCCCCGCTCTCTCCCATAGCCCTGTATCAATCCCCAAACTAATCCCACTGCCCCGCTCTCTCCCCATAGCCCTGTATCAATCCCAAACTAATCCCACTGCCCCGCTCTCTCCCCATAGCCCTGTATCAATCCCAAACTAATCCCACTGCCCCGCTCTCTCCCCATAGCCCAGTATCAATCCCAAACTAATCCCACTGCCCCGCTCTCTCCCCATAGCCCTGTATCAATCCCAAACTAATCCCACTGCCCCGCTCTCTCCCCATAGCCCTGTATCAATCCCAAACTAATCCCACTGTCCCGCTCTCTCCCCATAGCCCTGTATCAATCCCAAACTAATCCCACTGCCCCGCTCTCTCCCCATAGCCCTGTATCAATCCCAAACTAATCCCACTGCCCCGCTCTCTCCCCATAGCCCTGTATCAATCCCAAACTAATCCCACTGCCCCGCTCTCTCCCCATAGCCCTGTATCAATCCCAAACTAATCCCACTGCCCCGCTCTCTCCCCATAGCCCTGTATCAATCCCCAAACTAATCCCACTGTCCCGCTCTCTCCCAATAGCCCAGTATCAATCCCAAACTAATCCCACTGCTCCGCTCTCTCCCCACAGCCCTGTATCAATCCCAAACTAATCCCACTGCCCCGCTCTCTCCCCATAGCCCTGTATCAATCCCAAACTAATCCCACTGCCCCGCTCTCTCCCCATAGACCAGTATCAACCCCAAACTAACTCACTGCCCCGCTCTCTCCCCATCGCCCTGTATCAACCCCAAACTAATCTCACTGCCCCGCTCTCTCCCCATAGCCCTGTATCTATCCCCAAACTAATCCCACTGCCCCGCTCTCTCCCCATAGCCCTGTATCAATCCCAAACTAATCCCACTGCCCCGCTCTCTCCCCATAGCCCAGTATCAATACCAAACTAATCCCACTGCCCCGCTCTCCCAGAACTCTGTATCTCCCTCTGTATTGAAGATTTGTTCTATTTCCCATGAACAGATGTGTTTGTTTTTGGCTCAGAGGGTGAAATATGGAATTCTTTCCTGGAGCTGACTGTACAGAAACCTTCTGCCTCCGTCTGTGTCAGTTTGTAATGACTGTTCCCTGGTGGAGTAAGTGCTGGGTACTCAGTGCTGAAACACAAAACTGCTTCTTAATCTCTCTCTGTAGTGGAAACTTTTATTGATTTTATTTTTTAATAACATTGAGTGTCTAGATTGAAATAATGTTCCATTTCTTCCCCTACGTTGACATTCCTCATCTTCATAACCATCGGAATTCACTAAAGAAAGATCAATTTTAGAAAAAGTCTTTGTTTAGACAGTTCGCTCATTGTCCATATTTATCTACAATTTAGTAAAGTGGGAACTTGCATTTATCTAGCGCCTTTTATGATCTCAGCATGCCCAAAGTGTTTTACAGCCAACGAAGTACTTTGGCAATGGAGTCACTGTTGTAAAATGTGCGAATCTCAGTGGGTAATTCATGCACAGCACGATTCCACTAACACCAACGTGATGATGATCAGGTAATCTGATATATTTTTAAAAAATTATGTTAGCTGAGGGATAAATATTGGCCTAGACACCGGGGTGGCCTCCGCCTGCTCTTCTCCCGATCCCGGCCGTGGGGGTCTTTCACACCCTTCTGAGAGGGTGGGCAGAGCTATGTTTTAATGCCTCAGCTGAACAGCATCTCCAGCAGTGCAGCACTTACTCAGCACTGCACCTGGAGAGTCGGACTGGATTGCGTACTCAAGTCTCTGGAGTGGGGTAAGTTCAAATAACTGTACCTTCCGAAATATTGGATTCTTGCCCAAATTGGGAATCTTGCTGGGTCCAATTGCACGGGTGGCGCTGCCCTCCAGTGTCCTGTGACCCAGACAGTGAGCCTTGGCATGGCGACTATGTCTGAACGAGCAGGAGGACGTGCACAGGCTGCTGACCTAGAACCCGGCTGAGCTCTCCTGTGCTGGTCAGCACTGAGTCCAGACTGTGGCGCTGCCCACCGCTGGCACCAGCTGTAGAATTTCATCCACTCTCAGGGGTGCTCGGAACTTCAGGAGTTCCCGGTAGAGGTTCCTTCCTGGTTATCTCAACTCACTGATACTAGAAGGTTCTAGAGTTTCTGACATTACAACAGTGGCTACACTTCAATAAAAAGCACGTCATTGTCTGTAAAGCACTTTGGAACATCTTTGTTAATGGTATGTCACTTGTAGTATCAAGGTTAAGTACATACAGATGACGGGCATTGCTTGATTAGGTATCTTGAGCACATATAAAGAAAGACTGCTGGGGCCCTGAGTGTTGGTAGGTAGGAGGCAGAGATATATAATGCTGCATCCTGTAAATAAACATACCATCATGAAATCGATTGCTCTCTAGTTTCCTGCTTCATCTGGCTGCTACATAAATGCAAGCTCTTTCTGCATCCCTTTCTTTCAATCCCTTCCTCTCTAACTTTTCTGCCTTCCTTTTCACTCTTTCTTCCTTCCTCTCACTTCCCCACTATAAGACCATAAGACATATGAGCAGAAATTAGGCCATTCGGCCCATCGAGTCTGCTCCGCCATTCAATCATGGCTGATAAGTTTCTCAACCCCATTCTCCCGCCTTCTCCCCGTAACCTTTGATCCCCCTTACCAATCAAGAACCTATCTATCTCGGTCTTAAATACACTCAATGACCTGGCCTCCACAGCCTTCTGTGGCAATGAATTCCATAGATTCACCACTCTCTCTGGCTAAAGAAGTTTCTCCTCATCTCTGTTCTAAAAGGTCTTCCCTTTACTCTGAGGCTGTGCCCTCAGGTCCTAGTCTCTCCTACTAATGGAAACATCTTCCCCACGTCCACTCTATCCGGGCCTTTCAGTATTCTGTAAGTTTCTGTAAGATCCCCCCTCAGCCTTCTAAACTCCATCGAGTATAGACCCAGAGTCCTCAAACGTTCCTTGGATCCTATCTTATCTTCCTTCAGTCTCTCTTTCTCTATCCTTCCTTCCTTTATCCCTCCCTCTCTTTCTCCCTCCCTCCTTTTTTTCTGTGTTGACTTCAGCTGATTCCTGGGATGAGGGAGGGTTTGTCTTATGAGGAGAGGTTGAGCAGGTTGGGCCTCTACTCATTGGAGTTTGGAAGAATGAGAGGTGGTCTTATTGAAATGTATAAGATTCTGAGAGGGGGGCTTGACAGGGTGGATACTGAGAGGATGTTTCCCCTCGTGGGGGAATCTAGAACTGGGGGCACACTTTAAAAATAAGGGGTCTTCCATTTAAGATGGAGATGAGGAGGAATTTTCTCTCTCAGAGGGTCATTAGTCTGTGGAATTCTCTCCCCCAGAGAGAGGGGAGGCCAGGTCACTGAATATATTTAAGGCTGAGTTAGGTTGACAAGGGATTCGAGGATTATGGGGATCAGATCACCCCTTAACTTTCTAAATTCCAGGGAATACAACCCTTGTGGGTGTAATCTCGCCTTGTAATTTAACCCTTGGCGTACACGTATCACTCTGGTGAATCCACACTGCACTCCCTCCAATGTCAATCTATCCTTCCTAAGGTGTGGTGCCCAGGGCCGAATGAATGACTCCAGCTGTGGTCTAATACAGAGAGGATTTACAAGGATGATCCCAGGAATGTGTGGGTACACAGATCAGGAAAGGTTTGACAGGCAGGGTTTCGTTTCTCTTTGAAGAAAGGCAGCTGAGGGGAGGGGGGGACCTGCTAGAGGTCTTTACAATTCTGAAAGGTGTTGGTCAACTGGGTACAGAGGGAATGTTTCCTCTTGTGAGGAAGAGCAGAACTCGGGGCCATCAGTATCAGACAGCCACTAATAAACCCAATGGGGAATTCAGGAGAAACTCCTTTACCCGGAGAGTGGGGAGAATGTGGAACTTGCTCCCACAGGGAGTGGTCGAGGTGAATAGTATCGATACGTTTAAGGGGGAAGCTGGATAAACACATGAGGGAGAAAGGAATAGAAGGATATGGGGATAGGGGGAGATGAAGAGGGGGGTGGGAGGAGGCTCGTGTGGAGCAGACACACCAGCACGGAGCAGATGGGCCGAATGGCCTGTTTCTGTGCTGTATATCCTATGTATGGGCTGTTCTGTATTGTAACCATTCCATGTAACCAGCGTGCTCTGTAGCTGAAGAAGGACCTCTACCTCCTTGTATTCTAGCTCCCTTAATGGAGGCTGCCTGTCCTGCCGATGAGTTGGTCGACTCTTTAGCATTGAGAGGAAGGTTCTCCAAAGGAACTTCCATGCACCACATCTCAGGAGGGAGCAGATTGGCCCCGGAGTGGAGGCGGTGGGTGTAGATTCACCAGAATCATACTGGGGCTGAAAAGGATAAAATATGAGGCCAGGTTACCCAGACTAGGCTGAGGTTAGAAGGTTAAGGGGCGATCTAATCGAGAGGTTTAAGCTGATTAAAGGGTTCGATAGGGTCGATGGAGAGAAACTATTTCCTCTGGTTGCTGGTGGGCGTTGGGGTTGGTGGGGGAGGGAGTCCAGAACAAGGGGGAAAGAACCTTAAAATTCGAGCCAGGCCGTTCGGGGGGGATGTCAGGAAGCACTCACAAAGGGGAGGGGAAATCTGCAACTCTCTCCCCCCCAAAAAAGGCTGTTGAGGTTGAGGGTCAGTTAAAAATTTCAGATTGACAGATTTTTGTTGGGTAAGGGGGGGGTCAAGGGTTATGGAATCAAGGTGGGTCGGTGGAGTTAAGATACAGATCAACCCGTGACCTAATGGAATGGTGGGATAGGCTCAAAGGGCCAAATGGTCTCCTTCTGTTCCTACACTGAGCTGGTAAACCCTTTCCTTCAGCTTTCAGTCAGCCTGTTTCCGATGGTGGGTCCCTCCCTCAAACCCCGCCTCATCTCACCTCTCGAGGGCTGATGGGACCACCCTCCGTTCCCCTGGCCCCCCATTGACATCAGGGCTGAGACGTGATTCACCTGATCTCCAGAGAACGACAACCGGCCGTGACACCGATCTGCATAGCAACGGTCAGCAGGAGCCCCTCGGGGTGTGGGAGGGGAGGGGCAGGGGGCTGGTATCAGCATCTTCTCCGTTGCCTCCGGTATCTGGGTGGAGATGCGGGTCGGTTGTCTGAAAAACACACAGCAAACAAGTCTCCGAGGGTCAGCGAGTGGACTCTGTCTGGCCTTCGAACCCTTCTCAGACGTCCCTCCCAAACCTTGGACCATCCATCGAATCGCACAGCGGTGAGGAGGGGGGCTGGCCTCCTTCCCCCTCCCCCTCCCACCGCGCAACCTCCTAGAACCAAGAAACACTGTTACAGGGCAGGGATAGGCCGCTCGGCCCATCCTGCCTGCTGGCCCTTCACTAGGCCGATCCCGGGCCAGCGGCCCTTCCCTGTTCGCATGTTGCCTCCCTCAGCTTCCGTAACTGGGTGGGGCTGGTTGATGTGCCCAAGGGGGGCACACACTGAGATCAGTGCCATGTCTATTCAGTCCAGCGACTGCTGGTGGTGTCTCAGGCTCTTTGGCCCATTGCTTCCCCTGCAGTGTCGCTCACTTTCTGTTTTTTTTTTAATTCATTCATGGGATGAGGGTATCTCTGGCTGGGCTAGTATTTATTGCCCATCCCTAATTGCCCCTTGAGAAGGTGGGGGTGAGCTGCCTTCTTGAGCCGCTGCAGTCCATGTGGTGTAGGTACAACCACAGTGCTGTTAGGGAGGGAGTTCCAGGGTTTTGACCCAGTGACAGTGAGGGAACGGCCGATATATTTCCAAGTCAGGATGGTGAGTGACTTGGAGGGGAACTTCCAGGTGGTGGTGTTCCTATGTGTCTGCTACCCTTGTCCTTCTAGGTGGTTGAGTCAGGGCTTTGGAAGGTGCTGTTGAAGGATCCTTGGTGAGTTGCTGCAATGCATCTTGTAGATGGTACACACACTGCTGCCACTGGTGGAGGGAGTGAGTGTTTGTGGATGGGGTGCCAATCAAGCGGGGGCTGCTTTGTCCTGGATGGTGTTGAGATCTGAGTGTTGTGAGAGCTGCACTCATCCAGGCAAGTGGAGAGTATTCCATCACACTCCTGACTTGTGCCTTGTAGATGGTGGACAGGCTTTGGGGAGTCAGGAGGTGAGTTACTCTCCACAGGATTCCTAGCCTCTGTCCTGCTCTTGTAGCCACAGTATTTATATGGCTGGTCCAGTTCAGTTTCTGGTCAATGGTAACCCCCAGGGTGTTGTTAGTGGGGGATTCAGTGATGGTAATGCCGTTGAACATCAAGGGATTCTCTCTTGTTGGAGATACTCATTGCCTGACACTTGTGTGGCGCGACTATTACTTGCCACTTGTCAGCCCAAGCCTGGATATTGTCCAGGTCTTGCTGCATTTGGACATGGGCTGCTTCGGTATCTGAGGAGTCACGAATGGTGCTGAACATTGTGCAATCATCAGCGAACATCCCCACTTCTGACCTTATGATGGAAGGAAGGTCATTGATGAAGCAGCTGAAGATGGTTAGGTTGAGGACACTGAGAAAAAAGAACAAAGAAAAGTACAGCACAGGAACAGGCCCTTCGGCCCTCCAAGCCTGCGCCGATCATATTGCCCGTCAAACTAAAACATTTTGCACTTCCGGGGTCCGTATCCCTCTATTCCCATCCTATTCACGTATTTGTCAAGCTGCCTGTTAAAGACCACTATCGTACCTGCTTCCACCACCTCCTCTGGCAGCGAATTCCAGACACTCACTACCCTCTGCGTAAAAAACTTGCCCCACACAAAGAACCATAGAACACTACAGCACAGAAAACAGGCCATTCGGCCCTTCTAGTCTGTGCCCAAATATTATTCCGCTAGTCCCATTGACCTGCACCTAGTCCATAACCCTCCAGACCTCTCCCATCCATGTATCTAATTTATTCTTAAAACTTAAGAGTGAGCCCGCATTTACCACGTCAGATGGTAGCTCGTTCCACACTCTCACCACTCTCTGAGTGAAGAAGTTCCCCCTAATGTTCCCCTAAACCTTTCCCCTTTCACCCTAAAGCCATGTCCTCTCGTGTTTATCTCTCCTAATCTAACTGGAAAGAGCCTACTCGCATCTACTCTGTCTATACCCCTCACAATTTTGTAAACTTCTATCAAATCTCCCCTCATTCTTCTACGATCCAAGGAATAAAGTCCTAACCTGTTTAATCTTTCCCTGTAACTCAACTCCTTAAGACCCGGCAACATCCTAGTAAATCTTCTCTGCACTCTCTCAATCTTACTGATATCCTTCCTGTAGTTAGGCGACCAGAACTGCACAAAATACTCCAAAGTTGGCCTCACCAATGTCTTATACAACCTCACCATAACATCCCAACTCCTATACTCAATACTTTGATTTATGAAGGCCAGTATGCCAAAAGCTTTCTTTACAACCCTGTCTACCTGTGACACCACTTTCAGGGAATTATGTATCTGAACTCCCAGATCCCTTTGTTCCTCCACACTCCTCAGTGCCCTACCATTTACTGTGTATGTCCTACCTTGGTTTGACTTTCCAAAATGTAACACCTCACACTTTTCCGCATTAAATTCCATCTGCCATTTTCTGGCCCATTTTTCCAGTTGGTCCAGATCTCTCTGCAAGCTTTGAAAGCCTTCCTCGCTGTCCACAACGCCTCCAATCTTAGTGTCATCAGCAAACTTGCTGATCCAATTTACCACATTATCATCCAAATCATTGATATAGACAACAAACAACAATGGTCCCAGCACAGATCCCTGAGGCACACCACTAGTCACAGACCTCCAGTCTGAGAAGCAATCATCCACTACCACTCTCTGTCTTCTCCCACACAGCCAATTTCGAATCCAGTTTACAACCTCTCCATGGATACCAAGTGTCTAAACCTACTGAACTAACTTCCCATGTGGGACCTTGTCAAAGGCCTTACTAAAGTCCATGTAGACAACATCCACAGCCTTTCCTTCATCTACTTTCTTGGTCACCTCCTCGAAAAACTCTACAAGGTTTGTTAAACACGACCTACCACGCACAAAGCCATGCTGACTATCCTTAATCAGCCCTTGGCTGTCCAAATAATTATATATCCGATCTCTCAGAACACCTTCCAATAATTTACCTACTACTGACGTCAGGCTCACTGGCCTGTAATTACCTGGTTTACTTTTGGACCCTTTTTTAAACAACGGAACAACATGAGCTACCCTCCAATCCTCTGGCACCTCACCCGTGGCTAAGGACATTTTAAATATTTCTGCCAGGGCCCCTGCAATTTCTACACTAGTCTCCCTCAAGGTCCGAGGGAATATCATGTCAGGCCCAGGGGATTTATCTACCTTTATTCGCTGTAAGGCAGCAAGCACCTCCTCCTCTTTAATCTCTATATGTTCCATGAAACTACTGCTTGTTTCCCTTCCTTCCTTATACATTATGCCAGTTTCCTGAATAAATACTGATGCAAAGAAACTGTTTAAGATCTCCCCCATCTCGTGAGGCTTCACACATAGACGACCACTCTGATCTTCAAGGGGACCAATTGTGTTCCTTACTATCCTTTTACTCTTAATATACTTGTAGAAACCCTTTGGGTTTACCTTCACATTATCTGCCAAAGCAAGCTCATGTCTTCTTTTTGCCTTCCTGATTTCCTTTTTTAGTATTTTCTTACATTTTCTATACTCTACAAATACCTCATTTGCTTCTTGTTGCCTATACCTGCTATACACCTCTCTCTTCTTCTTAACCAGATCGGCAATATCCCATGAAAACCAAGGTTCCCTATAGATGTGTGAACTGGCTTTGGGGAGTCAGAAAGTGAGTTACTCTCCACAGGATTCCTAGCCTTTGACCTGCTCCTATAGCCACAGTATTTATATGGCTAGTCCAGTTCAGTTTCTGGTCAATGGTAACCCCCAGGATGTTGATAGTGGGGGATTCAGTGATGGTAATGCCATTGAACATCAAGGGGCGATGGTTGGATTCACTCTCGTTGGAGATGGCCATTGCCTGACACTTGTGTGGCACGAATATTACTTGCCACTTGTCAGCCCTTGACTGGATATTGTCCAGGTCTTTCTGCATTTGGACATGGGCTGCTTCAGGATCTGAGGAGTCACGAATGATGCTGAACATTGTACGATCATCAGCGAACATCCCCACTTCTGACCTTATGATGGAAGGAAGGTCATCGATGAAGCAGCTGAAGATGGTTAGGCCGAGGACACTGAGAAAAAAGAAAAGTCCAGCACAGGAACAGGCCCTTCGGCCCTCCAAGCCTGCGCCAATCATATTGCCCATCAACTAAAACATTTTGTACTTCCGGGGTCCGTATCCCTCTATTCCCATCCTATTCATGTATTTGTCAAGCTGCCTCTTAAACACCACTATCGTACCTGCTTCCACCACCTCCTCTGGCAGCGAATTCCAGACA
Organism: Cetorhinus maximus; assembly: GCF_964194155.1. Taxonomy (NCBI): domain Eukaryota; kingdom Metazoa; phylum Chordata; class Chondrichthyes; order Lamniformes; family Cetorhinidae; genus Cetorhinus; species Cetorhinus maximus. The sequence goes on along the minus strand of NW_027596735.1, from coordinate 157,238 downwards.
CTCACTACCCTCTGCGTAAAAAACTTGCCCCGCACATCTTCTCTATAGTTTTCTCCTCTCACCTTAAATCTATGTCCCCTAGTAATTGACTCTTCCACCCTGGGAAAAAGCTTCTGACTATCTACTCTGTCCATGCCACTCATCATTTTGTAAACTTCTATCAAGTCGCCCCTCAATCTCCGTTGCTCTAGTGAGAACAATCCGAGTTTCTCCAACCTCTCCTCATAGCTAATAACCTCCAGACCAGGCAGCATCCCGGTAAACCTCCTCTGCACCCTCTCCAACGCCTCCATATCCTTCTGGTAATGTGGTGACCAGAATTGCACACAATATTCCAAGTGTGGCCTAATCAAGGTTCTATACAGCTGCAGCATGACTTCCAGTTTTTATACTCAATACCCCTGCCAATGAAGGCAAGCATGCCAAATGCCTTCCTGACTACCTTATCCACCTACGTTGCCACTTTCAGTGACCTGTGGACCTGTACATCCAGATCCCTCTGCCCATCGATGCACTTAAGGGTTCTGCCATTTACTGTATAATTCCTACCTGTATTAGACCTTCCAAAATGCATTACCTCGCATTTGTCTGGATTAAACTCCATCTGCCATTTCTCCGCCCAAGTCTCCAACCGATCTATATCCCCTTGTATCCTTTGACAATCCTCTTCACTATCTGCAACTCCTCCAACCTTAGTGTCGTCTGCAAACTTACTAATTAGCCCAGTTACATTTTCCTCCAAATCATTTGCGTATACTACAAACAGCAAAGGTCCCAGCACTGATCCCTGCGGAACTCCACTAGTCACAGCTCTCCATTCAGAAAAGCACCCTTCCACTGCTACCCTCTGTCTTCTATGACTAAGCCAATTTGTATCCATCTTGCCAGCTCACCTCTGATCCCGTGCGACTTTACCTTCTGTACCAGTCTGCCATGAGGGACCTTATCAAAGACCTTACTGAAATCCATGTAGATAACATCCACTGCCCTTCCATCATCGATCATCTTTGTCACTTACTCGAAAAACTCGATCAAGTTAGTGAGAGACAACCTCCCCTTCACAAAACCATGCTGCCTCTCACTAATACACCCATTTACTTCCAAATGGTAGTAAATCCTGTCACGAAGAATCTTCTCCAATAATTTCCCTACCACTGATGTAAGGCTCACCGGCCTGTAATTTCCTGGATTATCCCTGCTACCCTTATTAAGCAATGGAACAACATTGGCCATTCTCCAGTCCTCTGGGACCTCACCCGTAGCCAGTGAGGATACAAAGATTTCTGTCAAGGCCCCAGCAATCTCCTCCCTTGCCTCCCTCAGTACTCTGGGATAGATCCCATCTGGCCCTGGGGACTTATCCACCTTAATATTCTTCAAGACGCCTAACACCTCCTCTTTTTTGATCTCAACATGATCCAGGCTATCTACACACTCTTCCCTAGACAAATCGACCGCTAAGTCCTTCTCTTTGGTGAATACTGATGAGAAGTATTCATTCAGTATCTCTCCCATTTCTTCTGGCTCCACACACAGATTCCCACCTCTGTCCCTCAGTGGACCTACCCTTTCCCTGGCTACCCTCTTGCTTTTTACATATGTATAAAAGGCCTTGGGATTTTCCTTAATCCTGGTTACCAGTGACTTTTCATGACCCCTTTTAGCCCTCCTGACTCCTTGCTTAAGTTTCTTCCTACTTTCTTTGTGTTCTCCACGGGCTTCATCTGTTCCCAGCCTTCTAGCCCTTACGAATGCTTCCTTTTTCTTTTTGACTAATCTCACAATACCCTTCGTTGTCCAAGGTTCCTGAAACTTGCCATGCTTATCCTTCATCCTAGAAGGAACATGCTGGTCCTGAATTCTTATCAACTGACCTTTGAAAGCCCCCCACATGTCAGTTGTTGATTTGCCCTCAAACATTCGCCTCCAGTCTAGATTCCTCAGTTCCTGCCTAATATTGTTATAATTAGCCTTTCTCCAATTAAGCACCTTAACTCGAGCACTCCTGTTATCCTTATCCACCAGTACCTTGAAACTTACTGAATTATGGTCACTTTTCCCGAAATGCTCCCCTACTGAAACTTCGACCACCTGGCTAGGTTCATTCCCTGATACCAGGTCCAGTATTGCCCCTTCCCTAGTTGGACTATCTACATATTGTCTCAGGAAGTCCTCCTGGATGCACCTTACAAATTCTGCACCATCCAAACCCCTAGCACTAAGTGATTCCCAGTCAATATAGGGAAAGTTAAAATCACCCACCACAACTACCCTATTGCTTTTACATCTTTCCAAAATCTGCCTACATAACTGTTCCTCAATCTCCCGCCGGCAATTGGGAGGCCTATAGTAAACCCCCAACATTGTGACTGCACCCTTCCTATTCCGGAGCTCTACCCATATTGCCTCGCTGCATGAGCCCACTGAGGTGTCCTCCTGTCGTACAGCTGTGATATTCCCCTTAACCAGCAGTGCAACTCCCCCACCTCTTCTACATCCCTCTCTATCCTGCCTGAAACATCTAAATCCTGGAACGTTTATCTGCCCTGAGGAACTCCTGCAGTGATGTCCTGGAGCTGAGATGACTGACCTCCAACAACCACAACCAACTTCCTTTGTGCTAGGTATGACTCCAACCAGCAGAGAGTTTTCCCCCTGATTCCCATTGACTCCAATTTTGCTAGGGCTCCTTGATGCCACACTCGGTCAAATGCTGCCTTGATGTCAAGGGCAGTCACTCTCACCTCACCTCGGGAGTTCAGCCCTTTTGCCCATGTTTGAACCAAAGCTGTAATGAGGTCAGGGCTGAGTGACTCTGGCGGAACCCAAACTGGGCATCAGCGAGCAGGTTATTGCTAAGCAAGTGCCGCTTGATAGCACTGTTGATGATCCCTTCCATTACTTTACTGATGATGGAGAGTAGACTGATGGGGCGGTAATTGGCCAGGTTGGATTTGTCCTGCTTTTTGTGTACAGGACATACCTGGGCAATTTTCCACATAGCCGGGTAGATGCCAGTGTTGTAACTGTACTGGAACAGCTTGGCTAGGGGCGCGGCAAGTTCTGGAGCACAAGTCTTCAGTACCATTGCTGGAATATTGTCAGGGCCCATAGCCTTTGCAGTGTCCAGTGCCTTCAGCCATTTCTTGATATCATGTGGGGTGAATCGAATTGGCTGAAGACTGGCATCTGTGATGCTGGGGACCCCCGGAGGAGGCCGAGGTGTGTGCTGAATACGCTACACTTCGTACATTCCTTCATGGATTCTGGATCCGAATCCTGGTCCTTGGCCACCGGCTCCCCACTTCCCCCCTCCCTAACCTTTCCCCTCCCTGACAGCACTGTGGGTGTACCTACACCACATGGGCTGCAGCGGTTCAGGAAGGCAGCTCACCACCACCTTCTCAAAGGGCAACTAGGGATGGGCGATCAACCCTGGCCTCACCAACTGTGCTCACCCCCTGAGAATAGATTTATAAAGAAATGTGCCAGTTTAAGGCAGTTTGATTCGTGGGCATGGTAAACCCTGGGCCTCCTGTCAGAATGCCCCCTGTGATATCAGCAGGCATAGCGCTGGGAGCAGGGTCCGGCAATGTGGGGTCATGGTTATGGTACTGGACCAGTAACCCAGAGTGCGTGAGACCAAACGACACTGATAACTCCGAGAATCTGGGAAACAAAATGAGCATTGATGTGTAAAAACTATTTGCTTCACTAATGCCCTCCAGGGGACTGGAACCGTCCCCTGTACCCATGCCTCCTGTGCCCTGTCAGGGGTCTGCTCTAGGTGTGACAACAGGCAGTTAACCCTTAGTTGCCTCTTGGAAGCCACCCAGTGCTTGTAAACAATTGGCTTAAAGGTGAAAGCCCATCTCCTGCTATGTGTCAGCCTCGTCTGTGGGGCTTGAGACTAAAAGGGTTCATGTGCTTGATTTGTATTTGTGTTGTGGACAGTGAGGTATAAGTGGCTCACGCTGGTGGGACAGGGTGAGAATGGAGTTACTTGGTGGACGGGGAATTGGGGAGCCAGTCGGGCTGCGGTTGTGGGGGGTGGAAGGGTGAATGACATTCTCACACACCTCTTCCCCGGGCACCCGGAGAGTGGCATCAGAGGAGAGCAGACAGTAGAGGGGGATCTCGACTCTCAGTCTGTCCACAAAGCACTTTGCAGCTTCTCAATCACTTCCAAACTGTTGTCCCATAGATAGAGGCAGCAGACAATTCGCACGTGGTCAGATCCCATAAAGAGAAATGTAATTAGTGCCAGTTAATTTACATTTTTTTTAAGGGATGTTGTTTGAAGGGTAAATATAACAACATCTGGCCTGGATTGGCCTTGTTCATCAGATAGATGAGGACCATATACCTTCTGTACAGTGAACTGACTACTAGGTCAGGACCTCCTGGGCCTCCCTACTCCGCTGCAAGGAGACCTCCTGAAGATGGTGGACATTGACTCTGACAACTGGGAGCCAGTCGCTGACAGCCGTGACCTCTGGAGGTTAACTGTTTGGAAGGGTGAGCAGAAACGAAAGCTCAGCTGGCTGGAAGGAGGGCTGAGAGGAAACAGAGGCCAGTGAATCCTGCACCTTCACAGCCACTGTCTTCCTCCACAGTTGAGGCGGCAGAGGCTGCTATGTTAGAGTGGGGCTCCACTTAGCACAGGGTTGACCAGCACAGCACAAACCACCGCCTTACGAGACAGAAAACTGGCAAAGGAGAAAGCAGAAAGTGCTGGAAAAACTCAGCAGGTCCGGCAGCATCTGTGGAGAGAGAAACCGAGTTCACCTTTCGAATCGAATGTGACTCTTCTTCAGATCTTGCTCTGTTCTGAGGAAGGGTCATACCCAGGACAACCTGTTACCGTCACACGAGAGGGGCTTCAGTTTAATGTCTCCTCCAAAAGACGGCACCTCTGACAGTGTGACACTCTCTCAGTACTGGAACTGGTAGTGTCAGCCTAGATCATGGACTTAAGTCTGTGGTGCAGGATTTGAACCCAGTACCTTGTGAATCAGAGGCGAGAGTGTGACCAAATGGGCCACAACTAACACCGACAGACAAAACTTGAGCCAGAATGAAAACATTTCTCGGTGTGCTGTTACTTTGTTCTAGACCTGGACCCTCCCTCTCTATGGTGAGGGCCGTTAGGCAGCCCTGTGAAGAATCCCTTAGCCGACTATGCAACAATTATTCACATTTACTCCTCTCTCTGTTTCTAGTGAAGCACAAACTGATTTGTCCACGTCTGAACCCTTCTGGCCTGAGCCGAGACAGAGAATTGCGTCAGTATCTTTTACTCAGACAGCTTCACAGCTGAGCTACATCCTACTTGCAACTGACATCCGCTCAACTCCGTAAACACACCCACCCACAAAAATATACAACGTCACAAAGACGCAGCACATACGCACGCAAAAACACACATGCACACACGCACAAACACATCTCAGCTCCAGGACATCACTGCAGGAGTCCCTCAGGGTAGTGTCCTCGGCCCAACCATCTTCAGCTGCTTCATCAATGACCTTCCTTCCATCATAAGGTCAGAAGTGGGGATGTTCGCTGATGATTGCACAATGTTCAGCACCATTCACGACTCCTCAGATACTGAAGCAGTCCATGTCCAAATGTAGCAAGACCTGGACAATATCTAGTCTTGGGCTGACAAGTGGCAAGTAACATTCATGCCACACAAGTGTCAGGCAATGACCATCTCCAATAAGAGAGAATCTAACCATCACCCCTTGACGTTCAATGGCATTACCATCACTGAATCCCCCACTGTCAACATCCTGGGGGTTACCATTGACCAGAAACTGAACTGGACTAGCCATATAAATACTGTGGTTACAAGAGCAGGTCAGAGGCTGGGAATCCTGCGATGAGTAACTCACCTCCTAACTCCCCAAAGCCTGTCCACCATCTACAAGGCACAAGTCAGGAGTGTGATGGAATACTCCCCACTTGCCTGGATGAGTGCAGCTCCAACAACACTCAAGAAGCTCGACACCATCCAGGACAAAGCAGCCCGCTTGATTGGCACCCCATCCACAAACATTCACTCCCTCCACCACCGACGCACAGTAGCAGCAGTGTGTACCATCTACAAGATGCACTTCAGCAATTCACCAAGGCTCCTTTGACAGCGCCTTCCAAACCCACAACCACTACCATCTAGAAGGACAAGGGCAGCAGACACATGGGAACATCACCACCTGGAAGTTCCCCTCCAAGTCACTCACCATCCTGACTTGGAAATATATCAGTCATTCCTTCACTGTTGCTGGGTCAAAATCCTGGAACTCCTTCCCTAACAGCACTGTGGGTTGTACCTACACCACACTGACTGCAGCGGTTCAAGAAGGCAGCTCACTGTCAATGTATAAATAATCACACTGCCGGGCAATCAAATTGTTAAAGACAATTGCTAGTTAAACAGGTAATGGGCATTGATTATCTAATCTAAACAGAATAAAAAGATACAGCTGGAACACTTTGTTTGGAAGCTACTTGGAAACTCTTTCAAGTTACTAACAGTCACAGATTGCAACTCCTTTCGAGTACAATCACAGTTCTTGGTTTTCCAGGAGTGGGACATGAACCCACAACCCTCTGATTCAAAGGCGAGGGTGCTATGAACTGAACCACAGCTGACACCTCAGTCAGTAGCACTGAGGAGCTGTGTTGACAATAAACCAGCTTGAACCAAAATGCCAACCTGGATTAATTCTTCCACCACAACCTCTTATTGTTATTAACAGTCACCACGACCTTCTCAAAGGCAATTAGGGATGGACAATAAATGCTGGTCCAGCCAGTGAAGCCCACATCCCGTGAACAAATGAAAAAAATCAAATATACCACACACATAGAAACACAATCAACTATAAAACAAGCATACAAATGAACAACTTACGCACAAATATACCAGGCACAAATATACAACAGGTGCAAATGTACAAAATGCAAAAATGTAGAACTCACACATGCATTAAAAACACACAAAGCACACACAAATATCAGACACTCAAATATACAATACTCACATTCAAATGTACAACAAACTCAGAAATCTACAACACGCACAGTCAGATATACAACACACACAAATAGACTATATACACACAGATATACAATACACATAAAAATATACACAGAAATGTACCATATGCACACAAAAATACACAACAGGCAAATACACAACACACACAGGCAAACATACAACATCACAAAAATAGAAAACACACCCAAATGTACAACACACACCCAAACAGAGCACATACAAAAACACACACACAAATATACAACACACAATGTACAACATAGTTATATACAACACACACAAATGCACAACACACATAAGGAAACACAGCACACAACTAGACATTACACACACAAACATACATATAAATATACAGCAAATACACAGATGTACAACACACACACAAATATTCCAAACACACCAAACACTCACAAAACACCCACCCATATATACAACACACATAAATATACAACACACACAAATGTACAATACAGTCAGAAATATACAACGCACATGCAAACTACAACACACAAGCATACACACAGAAATATATAATTCACACAAATATACAGTGACACAAAGATACATCAGACACAAATATACAACACACAAATATACAACATACATACAATAATCCAACACATGTAAATATGCAAAACACACACAAATACACAACACACCAAAAACACACACACACACAGGAATATACAACATGCCACACAAATATACAATACACACAGAAAAGCAGACAACAGCACAAAAGTACAAACAGCACACATAAACATACAAACACATTAAATATATAACACAGAAATCTACAACACACAAATACACAATACACTCAAATATACAACACACACATACACATATATAACACACACATGTAAATATACAACACAGAAATATACAATGCACACAAATATACAGCACACACAAAACACCTACACACATATACAACTCAAATATACAGCTCACATAAATATACAATTCATACACACATACAGAACATGAACACATGAATATACTAAACACACACAAATATAGAACACACACACAAATATACAACACACACACAAATACACAACACACAAACAAATATACAACACACACACAAATATACGACACACACAAATTTATAACATACATGCAAAATATACAACACATAAATATACAACACTAACAGATAAATATAAACCACACAAATGTACAACACAGACAAATATATAAAACACGTGCAAATATACAACACACAAAAACACACATAAAACACAACACACTCACAAATATACAATACACACACAGACAAATATACAACAGCACACAAATAAGAACACCATACACACAAATATACAAACACAAAATATACAACACACATACATATATAACACACACACAGATGTACAACTCACACAAAAAGACAATACATTGAATACATGGGCGCTAATATACACACATACATAAATAGACAAACTCCCCATGCACTTATACGATACTCACACTGACATGCAGCAATATTACAGGTATTGATATAGAGATGGCAGAAATATTAAATAATTATTTCACTCAGTGTTTACCAAGGAGATAGGACAGGTAGACATGACAATGACTGGGATCAGGTGAGCAATGAGATAAATGGAATTAAAATTTTAAAATAGGCATGTATTGAATAAACTGAACAATCTTAAAGAAGATAAGTCCCCCTGGTCTGGATGGATTGTACCCACGTATTTTAAGATTCTAGGGAAGAGATAGCAGGGGTATTACTATTCATATTTAATAATTTATTAGAAAAGGTGTAGTACCAGAGGACTGGTGGATTGCTAATGTAATTCCTGTATTTAAGAAGGGGAAAATAACGTACCCAGGGATTTATAGACCAGTCAGCCTAATCTCAGTGGTAAAGAAAGTAATGGAATTCTTATTAAAGGAGAGAATAGAAGAATATTTAGAAATGAGAAATATAATGATGAATATTCAGCATGGATTTCGAAAGAGAGAATCTTGACCAACCGCATTGAATTGTTGGAGGAGGTAATGGAGGGTAGTCGATGGTAATGTAGTAGATGTAATTTATCTGGGTTTTCGAAGGGTCGATACTAAGGTGTCCCATAATAGACTAACGAATAAGGTCGGGGAATGCGGAGTGAGGGGGCAAGTGGCAGAGTGGATTTCTGGCTGGCTTCCAGACAAGAGCAGAGAGCGGGAGTGAAGGGGGAATGGCAGGAGCTGGGTTCAGTGAGGCAGAAGGTGGGAAGTGGCCTTGCACTAGGATCGATGCTGAGACCACCCCCTGTTCACAGTTTATATCAACAATTTAGACTTTGGCGTCAAAACCTGAGGCCAGGGTTTTCAGGATGGCGGGGTTTCCCCTCCCAGCAGTTGAAGGGTTGGCAGAGAACACATCCCCACCAATACTGCCCACCCTGCATCCATTTCGCACCCCAATAAGCGCTGATGACTGGACGCTACCCCTCACTCGAGACAAAGTCTCGCCTCAGAGAGCTGCTGGGCAATCTGATTGGCTGGCGGCTCTCTGGTCTCTACAGCGCCAGACGCTACAGTGGACAGGACTGGGACTGCAAGCAGTCCCCGGAGCCTTGGTCCTGGGGGTCCAGGAACAGGTCGGTTTGGGGGGTCTCAGGGCAGGGATGGTGTGTGAGCCTGGGGGGGATGTGGAGAGAGGGGTGGTGGGGTGTTAGAGGAGAGGCTGGGGCTGGGGGGACAGGGTGGGGGGGCAAGGGAGAGGAACCAGACCTTATGGGGGAGGAAGGGGGGTGATAGGGGTGGTGAGGCGGGGGGTGGGGTGGGGACAGCCCTGGAGTTAAAAAGAGGCTAATGATGGAGGTGGTTGAAGCCAGAACACGGGTTAATTTTCGGGCATCGCCCCCCCCCCCGAGTCCTGGAGCCCCCACCGCCAGCCTGAAAATTGAGGCTGGGTGGGAAACGGCCCTTAGGGGGTCAATAATTGCTGTACTCGAGGGCTCAACTGGGGCAAGGGGGCGCTTAGGCCTCGTCTGTCCAAGGGCGGAGAGGACAAGGGTGGGTGGGAACCTGGTGGGAAGGTCCTCTGAGGAATTTGACCCTCACCCCAACGCCACCAACAACCCCCAAACCCAATCCTCCCCCCCTCAACCCCAACCCTCCTCCCTCAACCCCAACCCTCCCCCTCAACCCTCCCCCCTCAACCCTCCCCCCTCAACCCCAACCCTCCCCCCTCAACCCTCCCCCCTCAACCCCAACCTCCCCCCTCAACCCTCCCCCTCAACCCCAACCCTCCCCCCCTCAACCCCAACCCTCCCCCCCAACCCCAACCCTCCCCCTCAACCCCAACCCTCCCCCCCAACCCCACACCCCCCTCAACCCCACCCCCCTCAACCCCAACCCTCCCCCCTCAACCCCACACCCCCCTCAACACCACCCCCCCTCAACCCCAACCCTCCCCCCTCAACCCCACCCCCCCTCAACCCCACCCCCCCTCAACCCCAACCCTCCCCCCAACCCCAACCCTCCCCCCTCAACCCCAACCCTCCCCCCAACCTCAACACTCACCCCTCAACCCCAACTCTCCTCCCTCAACCCCATCCCCTCCCCACTCAACCCCAACCCTCCCCCCTCAACCCCAACCCTCCCCCTCAACCCCACACTCCCCTCAACACCAACTCTCCCCCTCAACCCCACCCCCACCTCAACCCCAACCCTCCCCCCTCAACCCCACCCCCACCCCCAACCCCAACCCTCCCCCCTCAGCCCCAACCCTCCCCCCTCAACCCCACCCCTCTCAACCCCAACCCTCCCCCTTAACCCCACCCCTCCTCAACACCACCCCCCCTCAACCCCACACACCCCTCAACCCCACCCCTCTCAACCCCAACCCCCCCTCAACCCCAACCCTCCCCCCTCAACCCCACACCCCTCTCAACCCCAACCCTCCCCCTCAACCCCAACATCCCCCTCAACCCCACCCACTCTCCCCTCAACCCCAACCCTCCCCCCTCAACCCCAACCCCTCCCCCCTCAACCCCAACCCTCCCCCCTCAATCCCAACCCCTCCCCCCTCAATCCCAACCCCTCCCCCCTCAACCCCAACCCTCCCCCCTCAACCCCACCCCCCCTCAACCCCAACCCTCGCCCCTCAACCCCACCCCCCCTCCCCTGCCTACAGACCCACTGGCAGCGGAATGTAAAATTCTGCCCACAATTTCTAAATTCACGATTGGCACCAAATTAGGAGGGGGGTAGTGGGAGGTGGTCAGTACTGAGCAGGACTGCAACAAACTACAGGAGGACCTGCCGAATGGGTTAATATTCGGCAAATGAAGTTCAGCGCAGATAAATGTCAGGTTTGATCGAATGGGGGTGTCATTTATGACTTGGAAGGTGTGAATCTCGCTGGGGAAGAGGTACAAAGGGGTCTCGGAGTATGAATCCACCAATCACTAAATGTTGCTCCACATGTTAGGAAGGCTGTGAAAAAAACAAGCCAAGCACTGGTCTTAATTTCTAGAGCGATAGAATTGAAAGGTAGGGATGTTGTACTGAGCCTTGTGTCAAGCCTTAGTTAGGCCGCACTGAGAGAATGGTGCCCCATTCTGGTCCCCATGTTATAAAATGGATATAGCGGCGCCGGGGGGAGGGTGCAGAGAGGATTTACACAGATGATCCCAGGAATGTGTGGGTGTACAGATCAGGAAAGGATTGACAGGCTGGGCCTCGTTTCTCTTAAAAACAGAGGCTGAGGGGGTGACCTAATCGAGGTCTTTACAATTCTGAAAGGTTTTGATCGAGTGGGTACAGAGAGAATGTTTCCTCTTGTGGGGAAGAGCAGAACTCAGGGTCATCAATATCAAACCAGTCACTAATAAACCCAATGGGGAATTCAGGAGAAACTCCTTTACCCAGAGAGTGGGGAGAATGTGGAACTCACTCCCACAGGGAGTGGTTGAGGTGAATAGTATCGATTTTGGAAGGTCTAATACAGGCAGGAATTATACAGTAAATGGCAGAACCCTTAAGTGCATCGACGGGCAGAGGGATCTGGATGTACAGGTCCACAGGTCACTGAAAGTGGCAACGCAGGTGGATAAGGTAGTCAGGAAGGCATATGGCATGCTTGCCTTCATTGGCAGGGGTATTGAGTATAAAAACTGGAAGTCATGCTGCAGCTGTATAGAACCTTGGTTAGGCCACACTTGGAATATTGCGTGCAATTCTGGTCACCACATTACCAGAAGGATATGGAGGCGTTGGAGAGGGTGTAGAGGAGGTTTACCAGGATGCTGCCTGGTCTGGAGGTTATTAGCTATGAGGAGAGGTTGGAGAAACTCGGATTGTTCTCACTAGAGCGACGGAGATTGAGGGGCGACTTGACAGAAGTTTACAAAATGATGAGTGGCATGGACAGAGTAGATAGTCAGAAGCTTTTTCCCAGGGTGGAAGAGTCAATTACTAGGGGACATAGATTTAAGGTGAGAGGAGAAAACTATAGAGGAGATGTGCAGGGCAAGTTTTTTACGCAGAGGGTAGTGAGTGTCTGGAATTCGCTGCCAGAGGAGGTGGTGGAAGCAGGTACGATAGTGGTGTTTAAGAGGCAGCTTGACAAATCCATGAATAGGATGGGAATAGAGGGATACGGACCCCGGAAGTGCAAAATGTTTTAGTTGACGGGCAATATGATGGGCGCAGGCTTGGAGGGCCGAAGGGCCTGTTCCTGTGCTGTACTTTTCTTTGTTCTTTTTTCTTTGATACAGTTAAGTGGGAGGCTGGATAAACACATGAGGGAGAAAGGAATAGAGGGATTTCATGGTAGATTTAGAGAGGGAAAAGTAGGAGGAGGGTCAAGTGGAGAATAAATACCAGCATGGACTGGTTGGGCTGAATGGCCTGTGTCTGTGCCGTGCATCTTGCATGGTCCTGTGTGACATGTAAAAAATGTAGATTATACGCACACAAATATACAACGTGCACATAATTATACAACACACACTGAATATATACACAGAAATATGTAGCACACACACACAAATATACAATATACACACACCAACATACCACACGGCGCACAAACACTCAACAAAAACCTATACAGGATTGATTTATCTCCCTCCCCGGGGACGCCCATTGTAACTCCTTCACCCCCAGCCCCTCAAAACCCACTGTCACCTCACCCCAGGGGCAGCTAACTCAACGCAGACCGGGGATGGGGTGAGGCCTCCTCCAGCCGATCAGAGCGGGGCTCCTCCAGGCCTCAGATGGAGATTGGGCCCCGCTAACATTCCAGTTCTGGATCGAACAATCCAGACCCTCTGGCGATTCTAGAACACGAAACGCACACTTCCTTCAGGAAAAGATATCGCTTGCCCACCCCCGCCTGCCCCACACACACACAGCAGCCCCCCTCCAATTCCCTGAAATCCAGCACCAACCATCACCCACCCCCACCCCAATCCATTGCCCAGCACCCAGTTGCATCTCTGACAGTGGACTGATTTGGGAAGCTCCACAAAGGAGGCCATTCAGCCCATCGTGGCTGTGCTGGCTCTGTGGAAAGGGATTGAATAAGGTGTCTCCCCCCCACCGTTGCCGGGGAACCGAAACCCCTTGTGGGCGGGCGGGCGGGCAGATGTACCAATAACGCCGCCAACCCATGCACTTTGGTCCTGAGCAATAGTTTGTGAATAAAAGCCCCCCGAGCGGAAGGGAAAACTCGAGGCGCCGTGGTCTCACCTCTCTCGATCTCCTGGTCCACACACGTACACAGGGAATGGCGGCAGCACTCCACAAATCGCACATTACCGTACTCTTTGCCTGTAAACCAATTGATTATCATCTTCAGGGGTCCTTTCACATAGGCTAGGCCAACCAGAATACCTGCTAAGTGGCCGACGAAAGAAGATCTAAAGTTAAGGGAAATAAAACAAGCAATCTTCATGGAACTTGCAACTTAGAGATCAGTAAATATATATCATGTGTGTAACGCAGTATGTACCCAATTAATACCACATATAGTACCCCAGTGGAACATAGTGACAGACCCGTCCCCACCAGTACTGTACCCCAGTGTTATACAGTGACAGACCCGTCCCTATCAATGCTGTACCCCAGTGTTATACAGTGACAGACCTGTCCCCACCAGTACTGTACCCCAGTGTTATACAGTGACAGACCTGTCCCCACCAGTACTGTACCCCTGTGTTATACAGAGACAGAGCTGTCCCCACCAGTACTGTACCCCAGTGTTATACAGTGACAGACCTGTCCCCACCAGTGCTGTACCCCAGTGTTATACAGTGACAGACCCGTCCCCACCAGTACTGTACCCCAGTGTTATACAGTGACAGACCTGTCCCCACCTGTACTGTACCCCAGTGTTAGACAGTGACAGACCCGTCCCCACCAGTACTGTACCCCAGTGTTATACAGTGACAGACCTATCCCCAGCAGTACTGTATCCCAGTGTTATACAGTGACAGACCCGTCCCCACCAGTACTGTACCCCAGTGTTATACAGTGACAGACCTGCCCCCACCAGTACTGTACCCCAGTGTTATACAGTGACAGACCCGTTCCCACCAGTACTGTACCCCAGTGTTATACAGTGACAGACCTGTCCCCACCAGTACTGTACCCCAGTGTTATACAGTGACAGACCTGCCCCCACCAGTACTGTACCCCAGTGTTATACAGTGACAGACCCGTCCCCACCAGTACTGTACCCCAGTGTTATACAGTGACAGACCCATCCCCACCAGTACTGTGCCTCAGTGTTATACAGTGACAGACCCATCCCCACCAGTACTGTACCCCAGTGTTATACAGTGACAGACCTGCCCCCACCAGTACTGTACCCCATTGTTATACAGTGACAGACCTGCCCCCACCAGTACTGTATCCCAGTGTTATACAGTGACAGACCCGTCCCCACCAGTACTGTACCCCAGTGTTATACAGTGACAGACCCGTCCCCACCAGTACTGTACCCCAGTGTTATACAGCGACAGACCTGTCCCCACCAGTACTGTACCCCAGTGTTATACAGTGACAGACCCGTCCCCACCAGTACTGTATCCCAGTGTTATACAGTGACAGACCCGTCCCCACCAGTACTGTATCCCAGTGTTATACAGTGACAGACCTGCCCCCACTAGCACTGTACCCCAGTGTTATACAGTGACAGATCCGTCCCCACCAGTACTGTACCCCAGTGTTACACAGTGACGGACCTGTCCCCACCAGTACTGTACCCCAGTGTTATACAGTGACAGACCCGTCCCCACCAGTACTGTACCCCAGTTTATTACCGTGACAGACCCGTCCCCACCAGTACTGTACCCCAGTGTTATACAGTGACGGACCTGTCCCCACCAGTACTGTACCCCAGTGTTATACAGTGACAGGCCCGTCCCCACCAGTACTGTACCCCAGTGTTATACAGTGACAGACCCGTCCCCACCAGTACTGTACCCCAGTGTTATACAGTGACAGACCCGTCCCCACCAGTACTGTACCCCAGTGTTATACAGTGACAGACCCGTCCCCACCAGTACTGTACCCCAGTGTTATACAGTGACGGACCTGTCCCCACCAGTACTGTACCCCTGTGTTATACAGTGACAGACCTATCCCCACCAGTACTGTACCCCTGTGTTATACAGTGACAGACCCGTCCCCACCAGTACTGTACCCCAGTGTTATACAGTGACAGACCCGTCCCCACCAGTACTGTACCCCAGTGTTATACAGTGACGGACCTGTCCCCACCAGTACTGTACCCCTGTGTTATACAGTGACAGACCCGTCCCCACCAGTACTGTACCCCAGTGTTATACAGTGACAGACCCGTCCCCACCAGTACTGTACCCCAGTTTATTACCGTGACGGACCTGTCCCCACTAATACTGTGTCTCAGTGTTATACAGTGACAGACCTGTCCACACCAGTACTGTACCCCAGTTTATTACCGTGACGGACCTGTCCCCACTAATACTGTGTCTCAGTGTTGACGGTGACAGACCCGTCCACACCGGTACAGAGCCTCATTGTCACACAGTGATAGATCTGTACACACCACAGAACCATAGAACCATAGAAAAGTTACAGAACAGGAGGCCATTCAGCCCATCTTGTCCATGCCAGCCAGAGGACATCCAGGTGCCCTTTCTAATCCCACCTTCCTGCACCCGGTCCATAGCCCTGCAGCTTACAGCACTTTAGGTGCAGATCCAGGTCCTTTTTAAAGAGTTTAGAGTTTCTGCCTCTACCACCAACTTGGGCAGCGAATTCCAGACACCCACTACCCTCCGCATAAAAAAGTTCTTCCTCATGTTCCCCCTACACCTTCTGCCACTTATCTTGAATCTATGTCCCCTGGTTCTAGAATTCTCCACCAAGGGAAACAATTTTATCCTGTCCACTCTATCTATTCCCCTCATAATTTTGTACACCTCAATCAAGTCACCTCTCAGCCTTCTTTGTTCTAAGGAAAATAACCCCAACCTATCCAAACTCTCCTCGTAGCTACACCTTTCTAACCCTGGCAACATTCTTGTAAACCTCCTCTGCACTCTCTCCAGATCTATTACATCCTTCCTGTAATGTGGTGACCAGAACTGCACACAATACTCCAGTTGTGGCCTCACCAGTGTTTTATACAATTCCAACATTATATCCTTACTTTTATATTCTATACCTCTGCCAATGAAGGAGAGCATTCCATATGCCTTCTTTATAACCTTGTCTAATTGAACTGCTGCCTTCAGGGACCTGTGTACTTGTACGCCAAGATCTCTCACTTCATCTACCCCTCTTAGTATATTCCCATTTATTGTGTAATTGCTGTAACTGTTTGACCTCCCTAAATGTATGACCTCACACTTCTCTATGTTAAAATCCATCTGCCACTTTACTGCCCACTCCACCAACCCATCTATATCGTTTTGGAGATTATGGCTATCCTCTACACTGTCCACTACTCAGCCAATCTTTGTGTCATCTGCAAATTTCCTAATCGTGCCCCCCATGTTCACGTCCAAATCGTTAATATATAACACAAACAGCAAGGGTCCCAATACCGAGCCCTGTGGAACACCACTTGAGACAACTTTCCATTCGCAAGGGCATCCATCGACCATTACCCTTTGTTTCCTGTTACAAAGCCAACCTTTTATCCAGTTTGCCACATTATCCTGAATCCCATGGGCTTTTACTTTCCTGACCAATCTGCCATGTGGGACCTTGTCAAATGCCTTGTTAAAATCCATGTACACAACATCCACTGCACTACCTTCATCAACCCTTCTTGTCACTTCCTCAAAGAATTCAGTCAAATTTGTGAGGCAAGACCTTCCTTTAACAAATCCATGCTGACCATCCCTGACTAGTCCATGTCTTTCCACATGACAGTTAATCCTATCGCTCAGGAATAATTCTACTAATTTGCTCACCACCGATGTAAGACTAAGTGGCCTATAATTGTTTGGCATTTCCTTTGATCCCTTTTTAAACAATGGAACTACGTTTGCATTTCTCCAGTCCTCCGGTACCTCCCCTGTATCTAGTGAAGATTGGAAAATCATCCTCAGAGCATCTGCTATCTCCTCCCTGACTTCCTTCAGCAGCCTCGGGAACAATCCATCTGGCCCTGGTGACTTATCAACTTTCAAGGATTTCAACCCTTCAAGTACTTCCTCTCTCTTTATGATTATCCCATCCAATATCTTGCAGTGTTCCTCCTGGACTACTATATCTACATCCTCCCTTTCCTTTGTAAACACAGAGAGAAAATATTCATTCAAAATCCTTCCCACAGCCTCTGCATCTACACACAAGTTTCCATCTTCATCTCTGATAGGTCCCACTTTTTCCTTAACTAGCCTTTTAGCATTAATGTATTGGTAAAGCATCTTTGGGTTATCTTTAACTTTACTTGCTAATTTTTTTTCATTCCCTCTCTTTGATTTCCTTATTTCCTTTTTGACTTTGTCCCTGCACTTCCTATATCCGTCTAGGCTATCTGCAGTACTTAGTTCTTTGTGCCTATCGTACGCTTTCTTTTTCTGTTTGATCTTCCCCTGTATTCCTCTAGACAACCAGGGAGGTCTAGATTTGGCAGTATCACTCTTATTTTTGTAGGGGACATGTCTACTTTGTACAATTTGGATCTCGCTTTTTAGTGCTTCCCACTGGTTTTCCACTGTTTTAACCTCCAGCAGTGCTGTCCAGTCCACCTCAGCCAAGTCCCTTCTCATTTCTGCAAAATTTGCCTTCCCCCAGTTCAAGACCTTTGCTCCTGCCTTATATCTGTCCTTTTCCATGGTGATGCTAAATCTAACTGAATTGTGATCACTGTCCCCGATATGGTCGCCAACTGTCACTTCACCCACATGCCCTTCTTCGTTCCCCAAGACTAGGTCTAGAATTGCATCTCCTCTCGTTGGGTTTGTCACTCATTGGTTGAAATGTCACCAGTACTGTACCCCAGTGCTATACAGTGACAGACCCGTCCGCACCAGTACTGTACCCCAGTGTTATACAGTGACCGACCCGTCCCCACCAGTACTGTACCCCAGTGTTATACAGTGACAGACCCGTCCCCACCAGTACTGTACCCCAGTGTTATACAGTGACAGACCTGTCCCCATCAGTACTTTACCCCAGTGTTAGACAGTGACAGACCTGTCCCCACCAGTACTGTACCCCAGTGTTATACAGTGACAGACCTGTCCCCACCAGTACTGTACCCCAGTGTTATACAGTAACAGACCTGTCCCCACCAGTACTGTACCCCAGTGTTATACAGTAACAGACCTGTCCCCATCAGTACTGTACCCCAGTGTTAGACAGTGACAGACCTGTCCCCACCAGTACTGTACCCCAGTGTTATACAGTGACAGACCCATCCCCACCAGTACTGTACCCCAGTGTTATACAGTGACAGACCTGTCCCCGCCAGTACTGTACCCCAGTGTTATACAGTGACAGACCCATCCCCACCAGTACTGTACCCCAGTGTTATACAGTGACAGACCTGTCCCCGCCAGTACTGTACCCCAGTGTTATACAGTGACAGACCCATCCCCACCAGTACTGTACCCCAGTGTTATACAGTGACAGACCTGTCCCCGCCAGTACTGTACCCCAGTGTTATACAGTGACAGACCTGTCCCCACCAGTACTGTACCCCAGTGTTATACAGTGACAGACCTGTCCCCACAAGTACTGTACCCCAGTGTTATATAGTGTCAGACCCATCCCCACCAGTACTGTACCCCAGTGTTATACAGTGACAGACCCGTCCCCACCAGTACTGTTCCCCAGTGTTATACAGTGACAGACCCGTCCCCACCAGTACTGTACCCCAGTGTTATACAGTGACAGACCCGTCCCCTCCAGTACTGTACCCCAGTGTTATACAGTGACAGACCCGTCCCCACCAGTACTGTACCCCAGTGTTATACAGTGACAGACCCGTCCCCACCAGTACTGTATCCCAGTGTTATATAATGACAGACCTGCCCCCACTCGTACTGTACCCCAGTGTTAGCTACTTAAGTTTTACAGGGCAGTGGTGAGACTACATCTGGAGTACTGTGTACAGTATTGGTCTTCTTGTTTAAAGAAAGATGTAAATGTGTTGGAAGCAGTTCAGGGAAGGTTTACCAGACTAATACCAGGAATGGGTGGGCTGTCTTATGAGCAAAGGCTGGACGGGTTAGGCTTGTATCCACTGGAGTTTAGAAGAATAAGAGGGAACTTAAATGACACCTTTAAGATCCTGAGGGGTCTTGACAGAGTGGATGTGGAGAGGATGTTTCCTCTTGTGGGAGAATCTAGAACTAGGGGTCAGTGTTTTAAAATAAGGGGTCGCCCATTTAAGACAGAGATGAGGAGAAACTTTTTTAACAAAGGGTTTGTGAGTCTTTGGGGCTCTCTTCTTAAAAGACAATGGAGGCAGAGGCTTGGAATACTTTTAAGGCAGAGCTGTACCTGTCCTGGGAGTGTTTGATGGGGACAGTGTAGAGGGAGCTTTACTCTGTATCTAACCCCGTGCTGTACCTGTCCTGGGAGTGTTTGATGGGACAGTGTAGAGGGAGCTTTACTCTGTATCTAACCCCGTGCTGTACCTGTCCTGGGAGTGTTTGATGGGGACAGTGTAGAGGGTGCTTTACTCTGTATCTAACCCTGTGCTGTACCTGTCCTGGGAGTGTTTGATGGGGACAGTGTAGAGGGAGCTTTACTCTGTATCTAACCCCGTGCTGTACCTGTCCTGGGAGTGTTTGATGGGGACAGTGTAGAGGGAGCTTTACTCTGTATCTAACCCCGTGCTGTACCTGTCCTGGGAGTGTTTGATGGGGACAGTGTAGAGGGAGCTTTACTCTGTATCTAACCCCGTGCTGTACCTGTCCTGGGAGTGTTTGATGGGGACAGTGTAGAGGGAGCTTTACTCTGTATCTAACCCCGTGCTGTACCTGTCCTGGGAGTGTTTGATGGGGACAGTGTAGAGGGAGCTTTACCAACAGAACTGATTGTATTTCTGTCCTTCCCTAGACCTGAACTATCACCAAAACCATTGGATTCGAGTCACTAACACCTTCGATTGTAAAAATCAGGCTAGCCCGATGAGGTTTAAAGTTGCTGAAACATTGTAGTGTTTTGTGAATGTCATTCAAACGCTCAGTTATTGGGTCATTGGCTAGGATTAAATGAATTCTGCGGAGTGAATGGGAGAGCTGACCCCTCCCCACCCCACCCCGACACTGCCCCAGATTGTCGGCAAGTTGAATAATGTTTATTTGCCCCCTTTGTGGTTGACATTTCTGGTGATGACGAATGGTCAATGCTTTATTCCTGATGTTGACAGCTGTCTGGGTTGAATGGGGGGTGTTGTAAGTGTTGGGGCCTGTGGGACCTACGTAAACACTCCAGCTTCCCGTGTGCCATGGTTGGTTTGCCCAATGTCCTTTCGCTGTCTGGCGTCCAGTGCTGCCGCTGTGCCAGGTCGCCAGTGTCTAATCCGAGCTCACAATTTAAAGGCAGCTGGGTGCCTCAGTGGGTCACCCTCTCGCCTCTGGGTCAGAAGGTTGTGCTTCGGAATCCCACTGCAGGAACCTGAGCACAAGGTCCAGGTCGACAGCCCCCAGAACCAGTACTGGCTGAGTGCTGCACTGTCAGAGGTGCTGTCTCGGTGATGATATACCACATGAAACTGAACTCTCAGGTGAATGTAAAAGACCCCATGGCCACAACTGGAAGGAGAACGGGCGGAGTGCTCGGAATGAGTGCTATTTATCACTCATCACCTGGCCATTCTTGTATTGCATGTTTTGTGCTCTTACTGTGCACAAATTGGCTGCTGCATTTCCTACATTACAACAGTGACTCCACTTGGGAAGCTCATCACTGGCTGTAAAGCACTTTGGGATGTCCTGGGGTTGGGAGTGATACTATCGCAATGAAAGCCTTTCTTTCAATTTGTCCGACTTATCCTGGCCTGAAACTGGCCCCCTTCAAAAGGCGACTGGGTCAAAATCTAGCTCCTCACTTCCCCAAGGGCGTCACACGAGAGGAAAGGCCCACCACCAATTTTCTCAAGACCAGCAGATGTTGACCTTGCTGGCCACATCGACACTCTGCAAATGGAAATTCCTACACGATGCCTGTAGAGTAAAGGGTTAACATCAGAAGCGTACATGAGGCTAATGTAATAATGATGTCAGATCACATGACTGAAATGTAAGGGAGATTGGAAAGATGAGAATCTCCAGCTCAATGCAGAGGTCCAAATGTGTAAATATTCGCTGTAAATAAAGAGTAATGGTTTTAAGAAACTACAGACTCGAGCAGCACGCTTTGGGAGAAGAGACAATCCCCAAAACCCCCATCTAGAGCCCAGCCATGCAATGGAACATGGTGGCAGCGAGTCACAGACCCATGAATCTCAAGAAAAAAGATACAGGGCTGGCAAGGAAAGAGAGCCTCGAAGAAAGAATAAAAAATGAAGACTCACCAAGATGTTGGAGCATCGCGGGAGATACAAGCTGAGACACAGGCCCAGGGATCAGACAGCAGTGAGCACAGGCGCAAAGCAGCAAGTAGCAGCACAGAAGCAGAGACAATCCCAGGGCTCAGCAGAAACATGGAATCCACACAATCATCCCAAGAACCATTTCAGAGTGCAGAAGGCTTGCAACAGGCCCTGAACTGGGGACGACTGGAGAAAAATGCGCACAAGGTACAGAACCGCTTCAGGATTACACCAAAAAGATCAAAAAGACCAGGTCAGTACACTACTTTATGCAGTAGGGTCCATCGCTGACAATGTGATAGCAAGGCAGGGGTCTGATGAGTCTTTAACTTCTTATGGATAAGCCCTGTAAGCTTTCAACTCTCATTTCAGCATCTGTCAGAATTTAATAATAGAGTGGGTTAGAGTTAATAAAAGAAAGCAAAGACCAGATGGAAACATGGATCCATTCATCAACAATATCTATAGGTTGACTGCGATTATGGAATCTTAAAGGACGAGCTGATTCATGACAGGATTGTAGTCGGGGTCCTAGATGAAGCATTATCAGAACTCTGATGGACAAGAGAGGGGTTTAACACCGGTGGAAGCAGTGGAGGTTGCAAGGCAAACAAAACTCAGGGAACAGAATCAGGCGTTTGTTTGCGGGGAACGAGAGGTCCCATGGAGAAGATCGAGTGAGACCACTCAGTTTGTACGCCATAGGAGAGAAAGCGTGGGGCAAAGCATAAGCCCACAAAAACTGGGGAAATTGTACCAACCACCCACTTTGAAATGTTTTCAGTGTGGTGGGAACAAACTGCACTGTGGAAAAATAAGGCCGCTTCAAAACTACTTGTCGCTCGAAAATGTTGACAACCTGTAAAGAGAGGGAGAAAATTTTAAAACAGAACCACATAGAAGAAGTGGAAGTACCACAAGCAAAGGAAGTAACCTTCCCGGGGGTAGGTCAATGATACTGAAAACAAGTGTTGGAGTATGAAACTCAAAGTGGACGGACACCCCACCGAGTTTAAAACTAGACACAGGAGCAGGGGTTTCTGTTTTATCAGATGAAGTCAAATGGCTCAATGCGATTACATTGCAACCCTCATCTATCAAATTACAAAGTCCCTTGTGGGACAACTTTAAAAGTTAAACTCATAGCAAAATGTAAAATATAAAGACCGAGAAATCTTCAAACCTCTCAATGTCATTCAAAATCAGGAATGCTGTCTCCTAAAGCAGGAAGGGGTGCTGAAAACTAAAACTAACCTGTAACGTGGATGAATTTGCTGATGGGTACTACAGTAGCGCATTTCAAAACCAATTTCCAAAATTGTTTACAGGCCTAGGGAAGTGAAAGGCCAAGAGCCATATCACCCACGAGCTGATGCTAAACCAATTTGCCTCCATATCACCCATTCTTGGACAAAGTCAAGGGCGAAATCGAAAATGCAGCAGCAAAGGGTTATCTCGCCCGTTACCATGCCAACAAAATGGTGTTCAGGAATGGTCACAGTCCCAAAGCCAAATGGCTCCAAAAGAATCTACATGGATTTAACTCAGCTGAACAAATCAGCGGAATTTGAAATCATCCCTCTAGTTTCAATGGATGAGAGTCTTGCCAAACTGACCAAGGGTATTTTATTCATCAAATTGGATGCAAACAGTGGGTTTTGACAGTTGCATCTGGACAAAGAATCCATGTTGCTGACCACATTTATAATGCCGTTCGGTCATTATCGTTTCAATGGGTTTGGAATAGAGTCCACTCCAGAAATGTTCCAGGGAACAATGTCCCACATTCTGGAAGGCATGGAAGGAGTGATAGTCCATATGGACAACATATGGCTCCATGAGAGAAGAGCATGATCGCAGGGTCAGAGCGGCCCTGAGAGTCTCAGAGGGCACAGGCCGAACGTTGAATGATAAACGCGAGTTTGCCGAGCCCGTGGTTAAGTTTTTGGGTCACATGGGTACAAGCCGCTGAAATCACAGCTGATCCACAAAAAGACACCAGTAATCAGAGAATTTCCACAACCCAGGAAGGTTACTGAGTTTCAATGGTCAACCAAGTAGTGGAAGTTCCTACCAAATTTAGCAGAGGTCAATGAGCCCTTGAGACAGAGTAGAGAGGGAGAAGCCATTCCTGCTCGCAAATGGATCATGAACCAGAGGGCACAGTTTTAAAGTGATTTGCAAAAGAAGCACATGCGAGGTGAGAAACAACCTTTTCACACAGCGAGCAGTTAGGGTTTGCACTGCCTGGAAATGTGGGGGAGGCAGGTTCAATCGAGGCATTCGAGAGGGCACTGGATGATCATCTAAATAGGAACAATGTGCAGGGTTACGGAGAAAAGGCAGGAGGTTGGCACTAAGTTAAAATGCTCTGGAAGCCAGTGCAGCCACGATGGGCTGAATGGCCTCCTTCTACACTGTAACAATTCTGTGCGACAGTTTTTGAGACAGGGGCAACAGTGGTGGTAGAATGTGGACCAGCACAATGCTTTAGAAAGGATTAAACAACTTTTAATCTCTTCTGAAATCTTGGCACGTTACGACCCAGAATGACTGACCATAGTAGCAGCAGATGCATCGACTATAGGTCTGGGGGCAATATTATTTCAAGTGCAGAGAGATGGCAAGTGCAGACCAGTCTACCAACTGGCCTCTAGGCCACTAACAGAAACAGAACAATGATATGCCACAATAGAAAAAGGAGCATTGGCGTCAATGTGGGGTGTATGAAAAATTCTCAGACCATCTTATGGGATTACATTTCAAAATCAAAACTGACCATAAACCATTAGTCACTCTTCCGAACATGAAGGAAATCGCAAAGATGCCACCCAGAATCAACGGTTCAGATTAAGATTGATGAGCTATAACTCCATCATAGAGTATGTGCAAGGGAAGTGTGAGGGACTAAGACCTCACACTGCTATGTTTTTATAAAATATATATAGCTATCCTCATGACTATTTCAAAAATTAAAAAACTGAACAAAGATCCTTCAAATGGCTGAATCCATGTCTGCCTGTGACCGCCCCCCCACGCCCGAACTAAACGAGCTGCCTGATAGAATCGGGGAAACTCGCATATTGTTATCTCTGGGGAGCCACTAATGACCCCCTGTGGACTGCACAGGCCAAATTCAAAGAGAGCTATACAAAGGCCCCATCTGCGTTTCATAACCCAGGCTGGCCAACCTGAACATGCTCATCTGCTAAGGCAAAGGGCCCTGCAACTTCCCCTTATCTTCTTAATGGATGAGACATTTAACAATCCCAGAGCCCCAGATGAGGAGTACATATCCTTTGTCAAAGACAGTGTGGAGAGGTGAGAGTCATGTGGCCTCTGGCTTGTGGAGCCAGTAATATTGCCTTGCTGAACTGAAAAGCTTAGTCTGTTGGTTACTATCTGGCTGGCGGCCTTACAGAAAAGTAGCCATGCCCAGGCCGAACACCTAGCCCCATCTCTGTTGCTTCTGCTGGAAGTTCCATACCATTGCTACAGGATTAGTTCATCTCTGCATGCCTACCTAATCATGTGAAGTCAACACCATTGGAAAAGTAAATTATACAGCATCGGTTCTCAACCCACTGGCCTCCGTGAAGGAATGCCTCATTGGTCTTTGGCTCTGGAACCCATGTGAACCAATGTTTATTTTCTCTGTGGTCTCTGTACTGTCAAACCTTCTTTTCTCAATCCCTCTCTGTACTGTCTGAATGTGGAGGCGACATTGCAACCCTCCCTCCCACATTTTGAACATGTGCAAATAAACTAACCCTTCGAGTTCATCTCATCTTGAGTTTATTGTGGGGTTATTAATAGAAAATTGGATCAAACCAAAACTGAGGGGTTGAGAAGCGGTGGTTGCTTAGAAAGAGGGAAACAAATCAAAAGCACCTTTCAGTTTGTGGACGGGTAATAAGAGGAGAAATTAGTGCTGTTTACATTAACCCCCCTCTCCTGTCCATAACAGAATTATTAAACAATCACACTGTTTCATCAGAAGGGACCAAACAAGAGGATTTACACTTCATTGAGGAGATTGAATCATGTACAACCTTAATCACTCAGCACTTAGCAGCTACTGCAAAAAAGTTGCCGGGATTGAAATAAGTCCAGCAACGTGATGAAGAATGTCTCCAAGTCCGAGAATATTGTCTGGAAGGATGGCCAGACTATATCCCCACTAACCTGATACCACAGCAGTACACTGAACAGCGCAAGCACCTCACAGTCACTGCCGACTTCGTAGTCTTCAACAAGAGAATAGTCATTCCGGGAACACTTTGGCTTGATAGTCTTCAGAGACTTCACCAAGGCCAGCTCGGAAGAGTATAATGTTGTGCAGCAGCACAGCAATCATCCTGGTGGCCAGGCAAGTGTAGAAGGAATTACTTCAAACTGTCCTACTTGTGCTGAAAGCAGCCAACAGCAAAAAGAAGCACTATTTACCGTCTCCGTTTCCATCAGGGCTGTGGGAGTGCCTGGGAATGGAGTTATTTGAATTTAAGAGGAAAATGTCCTTATTGTCATCGATTACTACTCGCGGTGGATCGAAGTATTCCGATTGCACAGTAGCACAGCGGGAGCAGTCATCCAATCCCTCAGGAGAACGCATGCAACACACAGCATCCCGGACATCGTAGCGTCCGACAATAGGGTGCAATTTGCGAATGAGCTGGTCCCCAAATTCGCAAACGAATCTGGCTCCATTCACGTAACCAGTTCACCTCGCTACCCTCAAGGGAATGGAGAAGCTGAGAGGGCGATACGAGCTGTCAAAGGTTTATTGAAGAAAAACAGAGAGGCTAATCTAGCTCTTCAGAGTAATTGAAGCTCAACACTACAAAATCAGAGTTAGGAACGGGTCGGACATTGAGAACAGAGCTTCCATCTCTAAAAAAAAAGCCTCAAACCCAATATCACCATGAGAAACCATGACAGGGTCAAACAGTCTGAGGATGAGCAGAGAAACTACCAGGCTTGGAACTTTAATCACAGACATAGAGCGCGTGAGTTAGCAGTGCTGCAGCCCAGGGACAGAGTGTGGGTCTGAGACCAACAGAAGGAAGGGACAATCATTGAAAAAACTCTACAACCAAGATCGCCCAGGATTGAGACAGACCAGGGTATCATAAGGAAAAACTGCAGCGCCTTAATATCCTTGGAGAGAAAGCCAAAGGAAACTTGGGCTTCCTACTCCGATGCTGATGACGAAGAAGGAAGGCTCACTATAGGCTACAACCACCCAGGGGGAGATCACTCACACCGGCAGAAGGGGGAAGTACAGAATATCCTCAACCTCAACAGGAGAGCAGCACGAGGTCAGGGAGATTGGTCAAGGCACCTCAGAGGCTAACCCTGTGAAGGCTGAGACTTTGTGGGGAGATGTAGGAGTGTGTAAATATGATGGGGATAAAGACTTGGCCAGGGGGGTGGGAATGTAGAAGAAAGGGTTAACATCAGAAGCAGACATGATACTGGTGCAATAATGATGTCAAATCACACGGCAGAAGTAAGGGAGATCTGGCAGGAGGAGAATCTCCAGCCTCATGTGGAAATACTTGCTGTAAGTAAAGAGTAATGGTTTTGAGAAACTACAGACTCAGGCAGCATACTTTGGGAGAACAGACAATCCCCAGAAACCCCACCGTCTAGACCCCTACCACACAACGAAACGTTGGTATAAGTCTGACCATGCACAGACGCCCCTAATTCAACTGGCTGATAAGGAGCACGGGGACCAAATTTCAGACTGGTTAGCCTAAGAAATGATTCGCTAGTGTGTCAAGTCCTGACATCATTACCATGTTCTTTAAGCCAACATGATGACCCACACGCCCTGGACCCAATGCCCTGGCCTCAGGAGAAGTGTGGATATGAAGGGGTTCGGGATATTTTACCTTGGGGACAGTAAATGAATAAGGATAAGTTCTGCCCAGCATGCATCCCGTCTCTTGATTTGGAATGGGCCTGGGATGTCTCCGTCAGTGCTATGACCATTGTTGATCACCTTGAGTGCAAAGAGAATGCCTGTTGGAGAGAGAGAAACACAGCAACACTATCAAATGCACAGGCAGCCTGCACCTCCCTCCCAGCTTTATAAAATACCGGGATCTCCGCAGTGTTACTTTCCCCGAACTCTTTACTGACTGCTTGAACATGTCCTGACATTCTCTCTTTCCTCATCCTCACTCTTAAATTTCCTGATGCTTCTTTACACCAGTCAGCATCATTTCTTATTTTTCACTCTGTTTATCCCACACTTGACCCAAAGGGGCGTCTTCCCCCATTTCAGTTTCTTCTCAGCCTCTTGGTGCCTCCCTGAAACTGGCCCTGGTTCCCTGTTTAACTTAACCTATCTATTCAATACATTCCCGACTCCATATCGAAATAACTACCTGCTGATTTACAGTAACAGTGGACACCAGTTCCTCACTCCATCGCACGTCAATCATAGCGTTCACATCTTTCCAAATCCTACTGTGTCCCAATCGGGCTAATCTGTCTTGTATTAAATCAACCCAATTTTACATTAGCGTACCCCACTCCCCAATACCCTGTGTACCCCACTCCCCAATACCCTGTGTACCCCACTCCCCAATACCCTGTGTACCCCACTCCCCAATACCCTGTGTATCCCACTCTCCAATACCCTGTGTACCCCACTCTCCAATACCCTGTGTACCCCACTCTCCAATACCCTGTGTACCCCACTCTCCAATACCCTGTGTACCCCACTCCCCAATACCCTCTGTACCCCACTCTCCAATACCCTCTGTACCCCACTCTCCAATACCCTGTGTACCCCACTCTCCAATACCCTGTGTACCCCACTCCCCAATACCCTATGTACCCCACTCTCCAAAACCCTGTGTACCCCACTCTCCAATACCCTGTGTACCCCACTCTCCAATACCCTCTGTACCCCACTCCCCAATACCCTGTGTACCCCACTCTCCAATACCCTCTGTACCCCACTCTCCAATACCCTGTGTACCCCACTCTCCAATACCCTCTGTACCCCACTATCCGATACTCTGTGTACCCCACTCTCCAATACCCTCTGTACCCCACACTCTGATACCCTGTGTACCCCACTCTCCAATACCCTGTGTACCCCACTCTCCAATACCCTGTGTACCCCACACTCCGATACTCTGTGTACCCCACTCCCCAATACCCTGTGTACCCCACTGCCCAATACCCTGTATACCCCACTCTCCAATATCCTGTGTACCCCACTCTCCAATACCCTGTATATCCCACCCTCCGATACTCTGTGTATCCCAGTCTCCGATACTCTGTGTACCCCACTCCCCAATACCCTGTGTACCCCACTCCCCAATACCCTGTGTACCCCACTCTCCAATACCCTCTGTACCCCACTATCCGATACTCTGTGTACCCCACTCCCCAATACCCTGTGTACCCCACTCTCCAATACCCTCTGTACCCCACTATCCGATACTCTGTGTACCCCACTCTCCAATACCCTCTGTACCCCACTCCCCAATACCCTGTATACCCCACTCTCCAATACCCTGTATACTCCACCCTCCAAAACCCTGTGTACCCCACTCTCCAATACACTGTATATCCCACCCTCCGATACTCTGTGTATCCCAGTCTCCGATACTCTGTGTACCCCACTCCCCAATACCCTGTGTACCCCACTCTCCAAAACCCTGTGTACCCCACTCTCCAATACACTGTATATCCCACCCTCCGATACTCTGTGTATCCCAGTCTCCGATACTCTGTGAATCCCACTCTCCGATGCTCTGTATATCCCACACTTTGATACCCTGTGTACCCCACTCTCTGATGCCCTCTGTCCCCATTCTCCGATGCCCTGTGAACCTCACTCTCCGATGCCCTGTGAACCCCACTCTCCAATGCCCTGTGAACCCGGGCTACCCCAAGCAGCGACCGTACCTGAGAAGCCTACAGCGCAGTCCATGTTGAACTTCTCGGTTAGAAGGCAGGCGAGGGCGGCTTTGATTGACAGGTAGGTGAGGCCTGTCAGGATGCTAAAGGTGAAGGTGGAGAACATGAACCGGGCACTGCCAATCCTCCGCTCCATCCTGCTGCCCTTCCAGACCAGGGAGGCCATGTTGAAGCCCAGGTGGTCGACGTCAATGTGGTGCAGGGGCGCCAGGAGGAGGCGCTGCCATTCACAGGCGTGGAAGGTGGTGTTGACGCTGAGGCAAACCTCTGCCACGTTGAGTTCCGGGGCAAGGAATATGAACATGTTGAGGATGATGATGGCCAGGGTGATGGGGGGAATTCCCTTTGTTTCAATGAAGAGCAGGATGATGAAGATTATGTAGCTGCCCAGTAATTCCTCCATTGAACATTTTCTGACGCTGCTTGATGCCGGAGATGTCAGGTAATATTCTCTCAGTGCCTTTGGTAACACTCCAGAGTCTGCACGGAAGAAAGAATGCGCTATTCAACCAGGGGAAGGCCGTGAAGGATGAAGCCATCTCGGGCCGAGAGGAAGGGTTTCTCATTTTAATTCGCAGGCCTCAGGATGACCTGACCGGCCTCACACATCGGACAGCTGCTTCTGCAGAGCCACCTCTGTGGGAAAGCGTGGCAGACATATTGTGCACAGCAAGATCCCACCAGCGGCAACCCTTTTTTTTTCTGGCTTGATGGGGGGAGCGCTGGCCCAAGACCCTGTGGAGAACTCCCCTGCCCTCCTTCATATAACGCCAAGGGAGACAGGGCCCTGGCAAGGTTTCACCCAACAAGAGGGCACCTCCGGCTCCCTCGCTGCTCCTAACCACTCCCGCCCCCCACCCCAGGGCTTCTCCTGCTACACTGGGAGGGTGTCGGCCTGGATTAAGGGAGTGGGTTTCCCCTGGGAGCGTGAACTAACAACAGGAGGCCGTGGAAACCCATAAAAAGCCAAAAAAACTCCCACCCATCCCTTTGTGTTCAGAACCTGGGCAGGGTTGGAACCAATAATCTCCCTGGTCACTAAGATGAGCCTCTGAGCACATCAACAAGGCCAATGTGAGATCATCCATCTCCAGCGGGGCATCCGCACAACTGATGCTATAAACATGTCCATGTGTGTCTCAGTTCCCCCCAGACTCACCTTATCCAACACTCTCCAGCTTCACATCCACTCGCACCAGTTGAAAACTTCAGCACATCCAAAACCCTGTCCTTACTCACACTCACACCATCCAAACTCTGTCCTTACTCACACTCACACCATCCAAACCCTGTCCTTACTCACACTCACACCATCCAAACTCTGTCCTTACTCACACTCACACCATCCAAACCCTGTCCTTACTCACACTCACACCATCCAAACCCTGTCCTTACTCACACTCACACCATCCAAACCCTGTCCTTACTCAC
The DNA here is from genome assembly GCF_964194155.1 of Cetorhinus maximus. Lineage (NCBI taxonomy): Eukaryota > Metazoa > Chordata > Chondrichthyes > Lamniformes > Cetorhinidae > Cetorhinus > Cetorhinus maximus. The sequence continues at coordinate 125,799 of NW_027596735.1, read as the reverse complement.
ACTCACACCATCCAAAACCCTGTCCTTACTCACACTCACACCATCCAAACTCTGTCCTTACTCACACTCACACCATCCAAACTCTGTCCTTACTCACACTCACACCATCCAAACCCTGTCCTTACTCACACTCACACCATCCAAACCCTGTCCTTACTCACACTCACACCATCCAAACACTGTCCTTACTCACACTCACACCATCCAAACTCTGTCCTTACTCACACTCACACCATCCAAACTCTGTCCTTACTCACACTCACAACATCCAAACCCTGTCCTTACTCACACTCACACCATCCAAAACCCTGTCCTTACTCACACTCACACCATCCAAACTCTGTCCTTACTCACACTCACACCATCCAAACTCTGTCCTTACTCACACTCACACCATCCAAACCCTGTCCTTGCTCACACTCACACCATCCAAACCCTGTCCTTGCTCACACTCACACCATCCAAACTCTGTCCTTACTCACACTCACACCATCCAAACCCTGTCCTTACTCACACTCACACCATCCAAAACCCTGTCCTTACTCACACTCACACCATCCAAACTCTGTCCTTACTCACACTCACACCATCCAAACCCTGTCCTTACTCACACCATCCAAACTCTGTCCTTACTCACACTCACACCATCCAAACTCTGTCCTTACTCACACTCACACCATCCAAAACCCTGTCCTTACTCACACTCACACCATCCAAACTCTGTCCTTCTCACACTCACACCATCCAAAACTCTGTCCTTACCCACACTCACACCATCCAAACTCTGTCCTTACTCACACTCACACCATCCAAACCCTGTCCTTACTCACACTCACACCATCCAAACCCTGTCCTTACTCACACTCACACCATCCAAACTCTGTCCTTACTCACACTCACACCATCCAAACCCTGTCCTTACTCACACTCACACCATCCAAAACCCTGTCCTTACTCACACTCACACCATCCAAACTCTGTCCTTACTCACACTCACACCATCCAAACTCTGTCCTTACTCACACTCACACCATCCAAACTCTGTCCTTACTCACACTCACACCATCCAAACTCTGTCCTTACTCACACTCACACCATCCAAACCCTGTCCTTGCTCACACTCACACCATCCAAACCCTGTCCTTGCTCACACTCACACCATCCAAACTCTGTCCTTACTCACACTCACACCATCCAAACCCTGTCCTTACTCACACTCACACCATCCAAAACCCTGTCCTTACTCACACTCACACCATCCAAACTCTGTCCTTACTCACACTCACACCATCCAAACCCTGTCCTTACTCACACCATCCAAACTCTGTCCTTACTCACACTCACACCATCCAAACTCTGTCCTTACTCACACTCACACCATCCAAAACCCTGTCCTTACTCACACTCACACCATCCAAACTCTGTCCTTCTCACACTCACACCATCCAAAACTCTGTCCTTACCCACACTCACACCATCCAAACTCTGTCCTTACTCACACTCACATCATCCAAACTCTGTCCTTACTCACACTCACACCATCCAAACTCTGTCCTTACTCACACTCACATCATCCAAAACCCTGTCCTTACTCACACTCACACCATCCAAACCCTGTCCTTACTCACACTCACACCATCCAAAACCCTGTCCTTACTCACACTCACACCATCCAAACTCTGTCCTTACTCACACTCACACCATCCAAACTCTGTCCTTGCTCACACTCACACCATCCAAAACCCTGTCCTTACTCACACTCACACCATCCAAACTCTGTCCTTACTCACACTCACACCATCCAAAACCCTGTCCTTACTCACACTCACACCATCCAAAACCCTGTCCTTACTCACACTCACACCATCCAAAACCCTGTCCTTACTCACACTCACACCATCCAAAACTCTGTCCTTACTCACACTCACACCATCCAAACTCTGTCGTTTCTCACACTCACAGCATCCAAACTCTGTCCTTACTCACATTCACACCATCCAAACTGTCGTTTCTCACACTCACACCATCCAAAACTCTGTCCTTACTCACATTCACACCATTCAAACTCTGTCGTTTCTCACACTCACATCCTCTTATCCTGCTGTTTGCTGACCCACATGGGGCTCCTCATCTCTCCGCACCTCAAGTGTAACATTCTCCGCCGCCCACCCACACCTCTTGACCTCTGTCTTGCCTACACTGCCCGGGCTGCTCACTGGAGATCCCTCCCTCTATCCTCTTGTCTTCTCTCAGCATCGTTTGGGAAACACTTTGAGACATTTTTTTTTGCCATAAAGGTGCTACAGAAATGTAAAAGGCCACGCCCGGGATACTGTGTGTAGTTTTGGTCTCCTCACTTAAAAAAAGATACACTTGCCTTGTGTGTGGTACAGTGAAGGTTCACTAGATTGGTCCTTGGGATGACAATGGAGAAATGGCAGATGGAGTTTAATCCAGACAAATGCGAGGTAATGCATTTTGGAAGGTCTAATACAGGCAGGAATTACACAGTAAATGGCAGAACCCTTAAGTGCATTGACAGGCAGAGGGATCTGGATGTACAGGTCCACAGGTCACTGAAAGTGGCAACGCAGGTGGATAAGGTAGTCAGGAAGGCATATGGCATGCTTGCCTTCATCGGCAGGGGTATTGAGTATAAAAGCTGGGAAGTCATGCTGCAGCTGTATAGAACCTTGGTTAGGCCACACTTGGAATATTGTGTGCAGTTCTGCTCACCACATTACCAGAAGGATATGGAGGCGTTGGAGAGGGTGCAGAGGAGGTTTACCAGGATGCTGCCTGGTCTGGAGGTTATTAGCTATGAGGAGAGGTTGGAGAAACTTGGATTGTTCTCACTAGAGTGACGGAGATTGAGGGGCGACTTGATAGAAGTTTACAAAATTATGAGTGACATGGACAGAGTAGATAGTCAGAAGCTTTTTCCCAGGGTGGAAGAGTCAATTACTAGGGAACATAGATTTAAGGTGAGAGGAGAAAACTTTAGAGGAGATGTGCGGGGCAAGTTTTTTACACAGAGGGTAGTGAGTGTATGGAATTCGCTGCCAGAGGAGGTGGTGGAAGCAGGTACGATAGTGGTGTTTAAGAAGCAGCTTGACAAATCCATGAATAGGATGGGAATAGAGGCATACAGACCCCGGAAGTGCAAAATGTTTTAGTTTGACGGGCAATATGATCGGCGCAGGCTTGGAGGGCCTAAGGGCCTGTTCCTGTGCTGTACTTTTCTTTGTTCTTTGTTCTATGACAGGGAGAGTAAATTATGCTTTTATTCTTTGGAGTTTAGAAGAATGAGAGGTGATCTCATTGAAACATTCAAGCTTCTGAAGGGGTTTGACAGGGGGGACGCTGAGAGATTGTCCCCCCGGGGCTGGGGAGTTTAGAACACGGGGAACAATCTCAGGATAAGGGGCCGATCATTTAGGGACTGAGATGGGGAGAAATTTCTTCACTCAAAGGGTTGTGAATCTCTGGAAATCTCTACCGGAGGGATTGTGGATGCTCCATCGCTGAATCCCTTTGAGGATACAGCCACTCGTACATAGCCAGATCCCACAATATGATCAATTGCCAAGGTGACCTGTTGTAGTGATGTTGGTTGAAGGGCCCTGGGAAGTTGTGCAGCACTCTCTCAGTACTGGCACTGGGGAAGCTCAGCCTGAATTCTACACTCAAGCGGATGGAATGGGACTTGAGTCCACAGCATCTATCTCAGAGACCAGAGAGCTACCAACTGAGAGCCACTGCTTTGAAGTAGGAACCTAGCTGAGGAAACTATGGATCTTTCAGAATGGTGGCCTAGTGGTAAGGCTGCTGGCCTAGTACTCCAGAGGCCAAGGCTGAGGGGGAATGGGCCCAAATCTTACCACATAGCAACAAGTGGAATTTAAATTCAATTTTCTAATAAACAGTTCAATTAAGCAATAAATCTGGAATTGAAAAGCTAGTCTCAGTGACGGTGACCATGAAACTATCATCGATTGTTGTAAAAACCCATCTGGTTCACTAATGCCCCTTTAGGGAAGGAAATCTGCCCTCCTTACCCGGTCTGGCCTACACCTGACTCCAGACCCACAGACTCTTAACTGCCCCTCTGAAACGGCGGAGCCAGCCGCTCAGTTCAAGGGCAATTAGGGATGGGCAACAAATGCTGGTCTTGCCAGCGACGCCCACATCCCATGAACAAATAAAGAAAAATAAAGCCTTTGCTGCCCCTGCCTGTGATCAGTTCTCTCAGCACAGACCAGCGACTCTCCTGCTTTCTTGCCAACTTATCGGAAGCAATTCTTCCCTAATCGGGTCTTTCCCAGTCGCCTGCGCGTTGTGTTATTGACATCATAACGATTTGATGGTCCCATCATAAACATACACCAATGTATCCCTCTCTCAGAAAAGTCTCACATCCATCGTATCTATCGTGCTCAGAGGTGTCACATATGCCAAGCCTGTGCCATGCTCACACCCAACCCAACAGATGGCGAATGTACCAACGAAGGACTGTCTTTATACATGTTGACCAAAGTCAATCATTTCCTGATGGTTTCCTCCCAGCTAGCTAACCTGGCTTTTTCTGTGGCGAGAATAGCCATGAATTTACCAGCATCCGCCCACCTAGTGCCAAATGCACCCCTCCCCACCACCACCCCTTACCCACCCACCCCTCACCACCCCCCCCCCCACCCCCCCCCCCCCCCCCCCCCCCGCCTCCGCCACACCACACACCTTCAGCAACAACCCACCTCTGGGGGAGCCATTGACAGCCTTTCAAAAGAGGCCGGCAACCTTAAACACAACTCCGCCTCAGCAGCAGGGGGGGGTTTCACCACGCCCCTTTTATGTTAATTCGGAAAGAGTTACCAAGATGTAAAACGCACCCTCGAAATCACACTGTGTGTCACAGAACATGACACTCATGTCATAATAGAACTGGGCATCCTCAACTCATTGAGAGCGCTGCCATGGGTAGGTCAGTCAGTGGAGAAATACTTCCGGGTTCCCGATGGCCCCTTTATGTTCTGATAACTGAGTCCTGGGCTCACAAAGTCCTGAATGATTTGGAATTTTATATTATTACCTTAATTCACTGCTGGAAATTATGGCCTCATTGAGAACAAATGAATTTCTCCTCTACATCTATATCTCGCTTGTGTCTGCTGGTGAGGTTTCAAAGTGGCTCTAACCCTAACCCTCCCCTCAATGATGTAGCACAATGGATGATGACGTCATCTGTTTGTTAGCTCACTTGTGATGTATCATGAAGTACTTATTTAACCTTTTCTTCCTCTCTCCAGTCCTGGCCTCTTGCTCTTCCTTGATTCCCATCGCTCCACCATTGGCGGCTGTGCCTTCAACTTCCCGGGGCCCTAAGATCTGGAATTCCCTCCCTCAACCTCTACGCCCCCCTCTCTCTCTCTCTCTCTCTCCTCTTTAAAACTGACCTCTTTGACTGAGCTTTTTGGATCACTGATCTGACCTCCTTGTGTGGTTCGGTGTCAAATATTTGATCATCGCTGCTGTGAAATGGTGCTGGGATGGTGCAGGGGCTATATTAATGCTAGCTGTTGCTGTCTCTGGGTTGGTGTCTGAGTTTGGTGCAGTCTCAGGCTGGGTCGCTGAGGGTGTTGTGAATGACAATCCCGCTTTTCCCATTCAGGCAGTTTGCAAGGTGCTACAGTGGGGAACGCTAGCCCTTGTTTGGGGGCGAGGGAACATTAACATCAAAATGCAGAAAGATCTTTCTCTTGTATCTAATCCATTGTGGAGTTTCTTGCTTTCTGACTCTTTGAACTGAAATAACTTCACAGAATGATGCAGCACAGGAGGCCATTTGGCCCATTGTGCCTATGCTGACCCTCCTGCCATTGGAAACAGTTTCTCCTTATTCACTCTAACAAATCCCCTCATAATTTTGAACATCTCAATTAAATCTCCTCTTAACCTTCCCAACTTCTTTCATCTCTCCACATAAGTGAAGTCTCAGAATCAGAGACCTGGTACTGTGCAAGAGAAGGCCATTCAGCCCATTGTGTCCATGCTGACTCTCTGCAAGAGCAACACAGCTAGCGCCCCTCTCCCTGCCTTCCCCCTGTGGATCTGCAAATCGTTCCTCTTCAGGTGAGTATACAACTCTCTTTTGAAAGCCTCGACCCGACCCTACCTCCACCTCACTCTCGGACAGACCCTAACCACTCGCTGTGTGAAAAAGTTCCTCCTCATGTCTCCATTGCTTCTTTTGTCAATCACCTTAAACCTTGTGTCCCTCTGGTTCTCGATCCTTCCACCAACGGGAACAGTTTCTCCCTCTCTACTCTGCCCAGACCCCTCATGATTTTGAACGCCTCTATCAAATCTCCTCTTCTCCAAGGAAAATGGCCCCAACTTCTCCAATCTATCCACGTCACTCAAATTCCTCATCCCTGGAGCCATTCTCGTGAATCTTTTCTGCACTCTCTCTGAAGCCTTCGCACCCTTGCTGAAGTGTGGTGCCCGGGACTGGACACGGAGCTCCAGCGGAGGCTGAGACAGAGTCTTACGATGTGTACCCACAGCGCTGCTATCGTTCTAGAAAAATCTCCTCTCCGAAGGAGGGATATTTGGAGGTTTTGATCCCGAGAAGTTGGCAGAACAGTTTGTGATTTTAGCTCCGGAGAGGTCCCTGAGTTCCAGCCCGGGGATCCCTGCTGATTCGAGCAGTGGATCACCAGTCAGGCTGCGTAAGCACCAACCAGCAGGTGGCAGGACTGGGTCAGCCTTCCCTGCTGGGTGAAGAGTTGTTGCTGTTCAAAGGGGGGATGTGACACGTCAGCCAGGTCCATATTAACGGGGCTGAAGCACACATACACCACCGACCGTTTAATTCAGAGGCTGCCTGAATGCAGAGGAAGGTGCAGTAAGAGTTGTACAAAGTCCCGTTCCCCTACCACCCCCTCTGCGCTCGCTGACCTTCACTGGCTCCCAATCTGGGAACACCTTCATTTAAAAAATTCTTACCTTTATTTTCAAATCCCTCCATATCCTCGTGTCCCACCCACTGCCCCCCTATCTCTGTAACCTCCCTCCAGCCCCTACAACCCTCCCTATCTCTGTAACCTCCTCCAGCCCCTACACCCCTCCCTATCTCTGTAACCTCCCTCCAGCCCCTACACCCCTCCCTATCTCTGTAACCTCCTCCAGCCCCTACACCCATCCCTATCTCTGTAACCTCCTCCAGCCCCTACACCCCTCCCTATCTCTGTAACCTCCTCCAGCCCCTATGACTCTCCCTATCTCTGTAACCTCCCTCCAGCCCCTACACCCCTCCCTATCTCTGTAACCTCCCTCCAGCCCCTACAACCCTCCCTATCTCTGTAACCTCCTCCAGCCCCTACAACCCTCCCTATCTCTGTAACCTCCCTCCAGCCCCTACAACCCTCCCTATCTCTGTAACCTCCTCCAGCCCCTACAACCCTCCCTATCTCTGTAACCTCCTCCAGCCCCTACACCCCTCCCTATCTCTGTAACCTCCTCCAGCCCCTACACCCCTCCCTACCTCTGTAACCTCCTCCAGCCCCTACAACCCTCCCTATCTCTGTAACCTCCTCCAGCCCCTACAACCCTCCCTATCTCTGTAACCTCCTCCAGCCCCTACAACCCTCCCTATCTCTGTAACCTCCTCCAGCCCCTACAACCCTCCCTATCTCTGCAACCTCCTCCAGCCCCTACACCCCTCCCTATCTCTGTAACCTCCTCCAGCCCCTACAACCCTCCCTATCTCTGTAACCTCCTCCAGTTCCTATGACTCTCCCTATCTCTGTAACCTCCTCCAGCCCCTATGACTCTCCCTATCTCTGTAACCTCCTCCAGCCCCTATGACTCTCCCTATCTCTGTAACCTCCTCCAGCCCCTATGACTCTCCCTATCTCTGTAACCTCCTCCAGCCCCTATGACTCTCCCTATCTCTGTAACCTCCTCCAGCCCCTATGACTCTCCCTATCTCTGTAACCTCCTCCAGCCCCTATGACTCTCCCTATCTCTGTAACCTCCTCCAGCCCCTATGACTCTCCCTATCTCTGTAACCTCCTCCAGCCCCTATGACTCTCCCTATCTCTGTAACCACCTCCAGCCCCTATGACTCTCCCTATCTCTGTAACCTCCTCCAGCCCCTATGACTCTCCCTATCTCTGTAACCTCCTCCAGTTTCTATGACTCTCCCTATCTCTGTAATCTCCTCCAGCCCCTATGACTCTCCCTATCTCTGTAACCTCCTCCAGCCCCTACAACCCTCCCTATCTCTGTAATCTCCTCCAGCCCCTACAACCCTCCCTATCTCTGTAACCTCCTCCAGCCCCTACAACCCTCCCTATCTCTGTAACCTCCTCCAGCCCCTACGACCCTCCCTATCTCTGTAACCTCCTCCAGCCCCCACATCCCTCCCAGATCTCTGCGCTCCTCCTTCAGCTGCCTGGAGGGGGTCCCTGAGCTCGGGGACCCCCCTCCCTAAACCTCTCCGTCTCCCTCTCTGTCTCCCTCTCTCCCCCTCCTTTAAGACGGCCCATAAAAGCTGAGCCCCTTTGACCCAGCTGTAGGTCGCCTGTCTCGCTCTTTGTGGTGGGGGTGAGGTCGGGTTTAGTTTGACAATCCTCTGCTTGCTATTTGAACCGCGTTGAAAGGTGCCGTGCAAACGCGAGTTGTTGTTGTTGATGCGATCCCACCACCGGCAGTGTGCCTCGTGGGCCTGAGGTGGGTGGGTGTGTGGGTGGGTGGATCGGGGAAGGGGGTGGGGGGGAAGCCAGACAAGATGTCTCACTTCTGCCTGACATCGAGTGACTAACAGCCCAGGTCCCCCACTTCCCCCACTCCCACCCCTTCACCACCCCCCCCAACTGAGGTACCTGCACCTGAGGCTGACCGACACATCCTCGCGGCCTCCCCAGACAGAGACCAGGGTTTCCATAGCAACAGGGAGGAGACCCTTCAGCCCCTCCAAGCCTGTCCCACCCATTCAACTAAATTCTACCCGATCCGCACCTCTCACTTCTCTCCAGCCCTCGCTCCATCTATCAATCCCGGTCCTGACCTTCTCAATCGCCCCCAGATTTTTGGTGGGGGGGGTGAAGTGGAGGACCTGGGCTGTTCAGACCGATATTCCTACTTCCCAGATTTTACTGCTTTCTCCTCTCCAGTGGGGGGAGAGTTCCAGATTTCCCCTCCCCCGTGCGTTTCCTGACATCACCCCTGAGGGGCCTGGCTCAAGTCTGAAGGTTCTGCCACCACCCCCCCACCCATAACCCCCACCGGCCCATCCCCCCCCTCCTCCTCTCCCTCCATCCCCGCCCCCAACAGCCTCCTCCCAGCCGGAGGGAATAGTTTCCTTTAATCGTCTTCACCAGCTCTTCGGGGCCAATGACGTGTGGGCTTGGCTGGGTTATGTCCATCGGATGGGGGACGGCCTAGACCCAAAGGCCTTCTGTGCGGTCAATTGGCCATGGGGGTCGTGACCTCCTGGGAGCCCGAGCCTCTGTGACAAAGAGGAGTCAGTGAGAAATGATACAGGCGAATGTCACACTGACAAACTGGGAGACCCTCGCTGGTGGCCGGGACCCCTGGAGGCTGACCCTTTGCAGCGATATCGGAGCAAAACCCTCAGGGCCCAGAGGAGGCAGAGGCCGGGGACTCATGGACCTCATTGGCCCCCGTGTCCTCCTCTGCAGCCAACGCGGCAGAGCCTGGCAGGGCAGAGTGGGGTCCTGAGCCACACCAGGCGATGGTGCACACAGGGTTGACCTCTACGGCTGGGAGAAGAACCTTCTAGATTGGAGGGAATACAAGCCCAGCCTGTGTAGCCTGTCCGTCTACTTTAACCCTTCTAGGCCCGGTATCATCCTGGTGGATCTGCACTGCCCCCTACCCCCAACCCCCACCAACCCAACCACCCCCACCAACCCGACCACCCCCACCAACCCCGACCACCCCCACCAACCCCGACCACCCCCACCAACCCCGCCACCCCCACCAACACCGACCACCCCCACCAACCCCGACCACCCCCACCAACCCCGACCATCCCCACCAACCCCGACCACCCCCACCAACACCGACCACCCCCACCAACCCCGACCACCCCCACCAACCCCGACCACCCCCACCAACCCCGACCACCCCCACCAACCCCGACCACCCCCACCAACCCCGACCACCCCCACCAACCCCGACCATCCCCACCAACCCCGACCACCCCCACCAACACCGACCACCCCCACCAACCCCGACCACCCCCACCAACCCCGACCAACCCCACCAACCCCGACCACCCCCACCAACCCCGACCACCCCCACCAACCCCGCCACCCCCACCAACACCGACCACCCCCACCAACCCCGACCACCCCCACCAACACCGACCACCCCCACCAACCCCGACCACCCCCACCAACCCCGACCACCCCCACCAACCCCGACCACCCCCACCAACCCCGCCACCCCCACCAACACCGACCACCCCCACCAACCCCGACCACCCCCACCAACACCGACCACCCCCACCAACCCCGACCACCCCCACCAACACCGACCACCCCCACCAACACCGACCACCCCCACCAACCCCGACCACCCCCACCAACCCCGACCACCCCCACCAACCCCGGCCACCCCCACCAACCCCGACCACCCCCACCAACCCCGACCACCCCCACCAACCCCGACCACCCCCACCAACCCCACCAACCCCGACCACCCCCACCAACACCGACCACCCCTCAACACCAGTGTGTCCTTCCTGATGTGCGGTGCCCAGAACTGAACCCACACCACGGGGACTGCAGCGGTTCAAGAAGGCAGCTCACCACCACCTTCTCAAAGGGCAACTAGGGATGGGCAATAAATGCTGGGCCCAGCCAGCAAAGCCCACATCCCGTGAATGGATAAAAACATTCTGAACCCTGTTCCTCCAGATGGGGACACACAGAATTGTATAAAACTGCAGCCTGACTACCAGTCCCAGTTCACCACATTCGGCAGAGACAAAGGCCAACATTCCATCAGCTGTTAGGTTGCTGTGTCTATTTTGCCCAACAGCTTTTACTGATTTGAGATTGGCCGACTCATCACAAAACAGGGGTGCGGAGAGAATTCTTTCTGTCTCTGCAGCTCAATAAACCGACTGATATCGTGGTGAGGATGAAGATCCGATCTGTCATCGTTAATCACGAAAATAAGGACTGTACCCCAGTGTTATACAGTGACAGACCCATCCCCACCAGTACTGTACCCCAGTGTTATACAGTGACAGACCCATCCCCACCAGTACTGTACCCCAGTGTTATACAGAGACAGATCTGTCCCCACAAGTACTGTACCCCAGTGTTATACAGTGACAGACCTGTCCCCACCAGTACTGTACCCCAGTGTTATACAGTGACAGACCTGTCCCCACCAGTACTGTACCCCAGTGTTATACAGAGACAGACCCGTCCCCACCAGTACTGTACCCCAGTGTTATACAGTGACAGACCTGTCCCCACCAGTACTGTACCCCAGTGTTATACAGTGACAGACCTGTCCCCACCAGTACTGTACCCCAGTGTTATACAGTGACAGACCAGTCCCCACCAGTACTGTACCCCAGTGTTATACAGTGACAGACCCGTCCCCACCAGTACTGTACCCCAGTGTTATACAGTGACAGACCCGTCCCCACCAGTACTGTACCCCAGTGTTATACAGTGACAGACCCGTCCCCACCAGTACTGTACCCCAGTGTTATACAGTGACAGACCTGTCCCCACCAGTACTGTACCCCAGTGTTATACAGTGACAGACCAGTCCCCACCAGTACTGTACCCCAGTGTTATACAGTGACAGACCTGTCCCCACCAGTACTGTACCCAGTGTTATACAGTGACAGACCTGTCCCCACCAGTACTGTACCCCAGTGTTATACAGTGACATACCCTTCCCCACTAGTACTGTACCCCAGTGTTATACAGTGACAGACCCTTCCCCACTAGTACTGTACCCCAGTGTTATACAGTGACAGACCCATCCCCACCAGTACTGTACCCCAGTGTTATACAGTGACAGACCCATCCCCACCAGTACTGTACCCCAGTGTTATACAGAGACAGACCCGTCCCCACCACTACTGTAGCCCAGTGTTATACAGAGACAGACCTGTCCCCACCAGTACTGTACCCCAGTGTTATACAGTGACAGACCCTTCCCCACCAGTACTGTACCCCAGTGTTATACAGAGACAGACCCATCCCCACCAGTACTGTATCCCAGTGTTATACAGTGACAGATCTGTCCCCACCAGTACTGTACCCCAGTGTTATACAGTGACAGACCCGTCCCCACCAGTACTGTACCCCAGTGTTATACAGTGACAGACCCGTCCCCACCAGTACTGTATCCCAGTGTTATACAGTGACAGACCTGTCCCCACCAGTACTGTACCCCAGTGTTATACAGTGACAGACCTGTCCCCACCAGTACTGTACCCCAGTGTTATACAGAGACAGACCTGTCCCCACCAGTACTGTACCCCAGTGTTATACAGTGACAGACCCTTCCCCACTAGTACTGTACCCCAGTGTTATACAGTGACAGACCCTTCCCCACTAGTACTGTACCCCAGTGTTATACAGTGACAGACCCATCCCCACCAGTACTGTACCCCAGTGTTATACAGTGACAGACCCGTCCCCACCAGTACTGTACCCCAGTGTTATACAGAGACAGACCCGTCCCCACCACTACTGTAGCCCAGTGTTATACAGAGACAGACCTGTCCCCACCAGTACTGTACGCCAGTGTTATACAGTGACAGACCCTTCCCCACCAGTACTGTACCCCAGTGTTATACAGAGACAGACCCATCCCCACCAGTACTGTATCCCAGTGTTATACAGTGACAGACCTGTCCCCACCAGTACGGTACCCCAGTGTTATACAGTGACAGACCTGTCCACACCAGTACTGTACCCCAGTGTTATACAGAGACAGACCTGTCCCCACCAGTACCGTACCCCAGTGTTATACAGTGACAGACCTGTCCCCACCAGTACTGTACCCCAGTGTTAAGAACATATGAATTAGGAGCCGGAGTAGGCTATTCGGCCCCTCAAGCCTGCCCTGTTATTCAATAAGATCATGGCTGACCTGCCCCAGGCCTCAACTCCACTTTTGCACCAGCTCCTCATAGCCCTCAACTCCCCGATATTTCAAACATCTATCTACCTCCTCTTTAAATACTTACAGTGATCGAGCCTCCACAACTCTCCGGGCTAGAGAATTCCAGACATTCACTACCCTCTGAGAGAAGAAATTCCTTCACATCTCAGTTTTAAATGAGTGTCCCCTTATTCTGTAACTATGTCCCCTAGTTCGAGATTCCCCCACCACTGGAAACATCTTCTCAACATTTACCCTATCAAACCCCCTCAGAATCTTGTACATTTCAATAAGATCACCCCTCATTCTTCTAAACTCTAATGAATAAAGGCCTAACCTGTTTAGCTGTTCTTGATAAGTCAACCCCTTCATCCCAGGAATCAGCCTAGTGAATCTCTTTTGAACTGCCTCCAATGCCAGTATCTCCTTTCTTAAATACGGGGACCAAAACTGTACACAGTGCTCCAGGTGTGGCCTCACCAACACCCTGTACAGTTGTAACAAGACTGCCCTATTTTTAAACTCCAACCCTCTAGCAATACAGACCAAAATTCCACTTGCCTTCTTAATGACTTGCTGCACCTGAATGCTAACCTTTTGTGTTTCATGCACAAGAACACCCAGATCCCTCTGTGCTGCACTTTTCTTGGAGTCTCTCTCCATTTAAATAATAATCTGCCTTTTGATTCTTCCTATCAAAGTGCATGACCTCACGTTAAACTCCATCTGCCAGGTTTTTACCCACTCAATCTGTCTATATCCCCTTGCAGATTCCTTATCTCCTCATCACAACATACCCTCCCACCTATTTTTGTATCATCAGCAAATTTGGATACATTACATTCTGCCCCCTCCTCCAAGACATTAATATAGATAGTAAACAATTGAGGCCCTAGGACTGATCCTTGTGGCACTCCACTAGTTACATCTTTCCAAACTGAAAAAGACCCATTAATCCGGATTCTCTGTCTTCTGTGTGTTAACCGATCCTCAATCCATGCTAATACATTACCCCCAGTACCATAAGCTCTTATCTTGTGCAATAACCTTTTATGTGGCACCTTATCGAATGCCCTCTGGAAATCCAAATACACCACATCTACCGGTTCCCCTTTATCAACTCTGCTTGTTATATCCTCAAAGAACTCTAGCGAATTTGTCCAACATGATTTCCCTTTCACAAGACCATGTTGACTCTGTTTGATTGCATTAAGCTTTTCTAAATGTCCTGTTATTTCTTCCTTAATAATGGACTCTAGCATTTTCCCAATGACAGATGTTAGGCTGACTGGCCTATAGTTTCCTGCTTTTTAACTCCCTCCCTTCTTGAACAGGGGCATCATATTAGCAGTTTTCCAATCCATTGGGACCCTCCCAGAATCCAGTGAGTTCTGGAATATTTCGACCAATGCCTCCACTATCTCTACAGCCACTTCCTTTAAAACCCTTGGATGCAGGTTATCAGGTCCTGGCAACTTGTCTTCCTTTAGTCCTATTAGTTTCTCAAATACTTTGTCCCTCGTGATAGAGACTGTTACAAGATCTTTCCTCCCATTAGCTCCTTGCTTATCTGATGTCTTTGGGATGTTTATAGTGTCCTCCACCGTGAAGACCGATGCAAAATATTGATTTGAATTATCTGCCATTTCCCTGTTCCTCATTATCAATTCTCCAGTCACATCCTCCAAGGGCCCCACGCTCACTTTAGCTACTCTCTTTCTTTTTATATACCCGTAGATGCTGTCGCTGTTTGTTTTTATATTTCTTACCAATTTACTTTCATTATCAATCTTCTCCCTCTTTATTAGCTTTTTAGTCTCCACTGCTGGTTCCTAAAAATTCCCAATCCTCTGACCTACCAATAGTTTTCACCACTTTGTCTGCCTTAGTTTTTGATTGGATGCTCTCCTTGACCATCTTTGTTAACCATGGGTGGTTCATCCTTCTCATCGAGTCCTTCTTTCTCACCGGGATAAAGTTTTGCTGAGCGTTATGAAATATCTGCTTAAATGTCTGTTTATCCACTGACCTTCCCCTTAGTCTATTTTCCCAGCTCACTTTAGACAACTCTTTCTTCATACCTCTGTAATTGCCCTTATTTAAGTTGAGGACACTGGTTTGAGACCTGAGTTGCTCGTCATCAAACTGAATTTGAAATTCTACGTGTTGTGATCGCTGCTCCCTAGAGGATCCTTTACTACGAGGTCTCTTTTAATCCCACCTCATTACACATTAGTAGATCTAAAATAGCCTGTTCCCGGGTGGGTTCTGCAACTTATTGCTCTAAGAAACAATCCCTGATGCACTCTACAAACTCGTCTTCCACGTTACCCCTGCCAATCTGATTTGTCCGTTAATATGCAGATTAAAATTACCCATGACAATTGTAGCGTCTTCTTACACACCTCCATTATTTCCCGATTTATACTTTGTCCTACAGTGAGGTAACTCTTCGGAGGCCTATAGACCCACCCGTGACTTCTTCCCCTTGCTATTCCTTATTTCCACCCAAACTGATTCCACATCACAATCTATTGCAGCAATATCACTACTCAGCACCACACTGAAACCTTCCTTTATTAACAAAGCAACCCCACCTCCTTCTCCTTTTTGCCTATTTTTCAGGAACATCGAATACCCTCGAATATCGAGTTCCTGGTCTTGGTCACCCTGCAGTCACGTCTCTGTACTAACTATCAACTCATTTTCATTTATATTTATTTGTGCCGCCAACTCATCTACCTTGTGACAAATGCTGCCTGCATTCAGATAAAGAGCCTTAAGTTTCGACTTTTGACCATTATTACAAATTCTGGTCCTGATTTCTGCTGCACTCATCTGCTTAGTTCCTGCTCTTCCCTGTCACACTTTGATTATCGTTTGTCTCCTCACTACCCTGCACTTCTGCTCTCTAGTTTCTTTTGGCCTTTTAAACATCCCTTCAATTGAACTTTCCACCCACCAATAATTAGTTAAAAGCCCCGTCGACAACTCTAGTTATACAAACAGCGAGGACACTGGACCAGGCAATGGTCCAAATTAAGCCTGTCCCAATGTCTTCTCCATCTTCGGGAAAGACAGTATAAAAAAGACAGACTTCATTGCTGAGAGGTTAAACATAGAAATGTCAGGACAAAGAGGTTAAACAGAAAAATTTCAGGACAGAGAGGTTAAACAGAGATATTTCAGGACAGAGAGGTTAAACAGAGAAACTTCAGGATAGAGAGGTTAAACAGAGAAACTTCAGGACAGAGAGGTTAAACAGAGAAACTTCAGGACAGAGAGGATAAACAGAGAAACTTCAGGACAGAGAGGGTAAACAGAGAAACTTCAGGACAGAGAGGATAAACAGAGAAACTTCAGGACAGAGAGGATAAACAGAGAAACTTCAGGACAGAGAGGTTAAACAGAGAAACTTCAGGACAGAGAGGATGGACAGATAAACTTCAGGACAGAGAGGTAAAACAGAGAAACTTCAGGACAGAGAAGATAAACAGAGAAACTTCAGGACAGAGAGGTTAAACAGAGAAACTTGAGGACAGAGAGGTTAAACAGAGAAACGTCAGGACAGAGAGGTTAAACAGAGAAACTTCAGGACAGAGAGGATAAACAGAGAAACTTCAGGACAGAGAGGTTAAACAGAGAAAAGTCAGGACAGAGAGGTTAAACAGAGAAACTTCAGGACAGAGAGGATAAACAGAGAAACTTCAGGAAAGAGAGGTTAAACAGAGAAACTTAAGGACAGAGAGGGTAAACAGAGAAACTTCAGGACAGAGAGGTTAAACAGAGAAATTTCAGGACAGAGAGGTTAAACAAAGAAACTTCAGGACAGAGAGGTAAAACAGAGAAATTTCATGACAGAGAGGTTAAACAGAGAAACTTCAGGACAGAGATGTTAAACAGAGAAAATTCAGGACAGAGAGATTAAACAGAGAAACTTCAGGACAGAGAGGTTAAACAGAGAAAGTTCAGGACAGAGAGGTTAAACAGAGAGACGGCAGGACAGTGAGATTAAACAGAGAAACTTCAGGACAGAGAGGTTAAACAGAGAAATTTAAGGACAGAGAGGTTAAACACAGAAACTTCAGGACAGAGAAGTTAAACAGAGAAACTTCAGGACAGAGAGGTTAAACAGAGAGACTTTAGGACAGAGAGGATAAACAGAGAAACATCAGGACAGAGAGGTCAAACAGAGAAACTTTAAGGACAGAGAGGTTAAACACAGAAACTTCAGGACAGAGAAGTTAAACATAGAAACTTCAGGACAGAGAGTTTAAAAAGAGAAACTTCAGGAAAAGAGGTAAAAGAGAGAAAAGTCAGGACAGAGATGTTAAACAGAGAAACTTCAGGACAGAGAGGATAAACAGAGAAACTTCAGGAAAGAGAGGTTAAACAGAAAAACTTCAGGACAGAGAGGTTAAACAGAGAAACTTCAGGACAGAGAGGTTAAACAGAGAAATTTCAGGACAGAGAGGTTAAACAAAGAAACTTCAGGACAGAGAGGTAAAACAGAGAAATTTCATGACAGAGAAGTTAAACAGAGAAACTTAAGGACAGAGATGTTAAACAGAGAAACTTGAGGACAGAGAGGTAAAATAGAGAAATATCAGGACAGAGAGGTTAAACAGAGAAACTTCAGGACAGAGAGGATAGACAGAAACCTCAGGACAGAGAGGTTAAACAGAGAATTTTCAGGACAGAGATGTTAAACTGAGAAACTTCAGGACAGAGAGATTAATCAGAGAAACTTCAGGACAGAGAGGTTAAACAGAGAAATTTCAGGACAGAGAGGTTAAACAAAGAAACTTCAGGACAGAGAGGTAAAACAGAGAAATTTCATGATAGAGAGGTTAAACAGAGAAACTTCAGGACAGAGATGTTAAACAGAGAAACTTCAGGTCAGAGAGATTAATCAGAGAAACTTCAGGACAGAGAGGTTAAACAGGGAAATTTCAGGACAGAGAGATTAAACAGAGAAACTTCAGGACAGAGAGGTTAAACAGAGAAACTTCAGGACAGAGAGGTTAAACAGAGAAATTTCAGGACAGAGAGGGTAAACAGAGAAACTTCAGGACAGAGATGTTAAACAGAGAAACTTCAGGACAGAGAGGTTAAATAGAGAAATTTCAGGACAGAGAGGTTAAACAGAGAAACTTCAGGACAGAGAGGTTAAACAGAGAAACTTCAGGACAGAGAGGTTAAACAGAGAAACTTCAGGACAGAGAGGTTAAATAGAGAAATTTCAGGACAGAGAGGTTAAACAGAGAAACTTCAGGACAGAGAGGTTTAACAGAGAAACTTCAAGACAGAGAGGTTAAACAGAGAAACTTCAGGACAGAGAGGTTAAACAGAGAAACTTTAGGACAGAGAGGTTAAACAGAGAAACTTCAGGACAGAGAGGTTAAACAGAGAAACTTCAGGACAGAGAGGTTAAACAGAGAAATTTCAGGACAGAGAGGATAAACAGAGAAACTTCAGGACAGAGAGGTTAAACAGAGAAACGTCATGACAGAGAGGTTAAACAGCGAAACTTCAGGACAGAGAGTTTAAACAGAGAAACTTCAGGACAGAGAGGTTAAACAGAGAAACTTCAGGACTGGGAGGTTAAGCAGAGAAACTTCTGGACAGAGAAGTTAAACAGAGAAATTTCAGGAGAGTGAGATTAAACAGAGAAACTTCAGGACAGAGAGTTTAGACAGAGAAACTTCAGGACAGAGAGGTTAAACAGAGGAACATCAGGACAGAGAAGTTAAACAGAGAAATTTCAGGACAGTGAGATTAAACAGAGAAACTTCAGGACAGAGAGTTTAGACAGAAAAATTTCAGGACAGAGAGGTTAAACAGAGAAACTTCAGGACAGAGAGGTTAAACATAGAAACTTCAGGACAGAGAGTGTAAACAGAGAAACTTCAGGAAAAGAGGTAAAAGAGAGAAAAGTCAGGACAGAGATGTTAAACAGAGAAACTTCAGGACAGAGAGGTTAAACAGAGAAACTTCAGGACAGAGAGGTTAAACAGAGAAACTTCAGGACAGAGAGGTTAAACAGAGAAACTTCAGGACAGAGAGGTTAAACAGAGAAATTTCAGGACAGAGAGGATAAACAGAGAAACTTCAGGACAGAGAGGTTAAACAGAGAAACGTCAGGACAGAGAGGTTAAACAGAGAAACTTCAGGACTGGGAGGTTAAGCAGAGAAACTTCTGGACAGAGAAGTTAAACAGAAAAATTTCAGGAGAGTGAGATTAAACAGAGAAACTTCAGGACAGAGAGTTTAGACAGAGAAACTTCAGGACAGAGAGGTTAAACAGAGGAACATCAGGACAGAGAAGTTAAACAGAGAAATTTCAGGACAGTGAGATTAAACAGAGAAACTTCAGGACAGAGAGTTTAGACAGAAAAATTTCAGGACAGAGAGGTTAAACAGAGAAACTTCAGGACAGAGAGGTTAAACATAGAAACTTCAGGACAGAGAGTGTAAACAGAGAAACTTCAGGAAAAGAGGTAAAAGAGAGAAAAGTCAGGACAGAGATGTTAAACAGAGAAACTTCAGGACAGAGAGGTTAAACAGAGAAACTTCAGGACAGAGAGGTTAAACAGAGAAACTTCAGGACAGAGAGGTTAAACAGAGAAACTTCAGGACAGAGAGGTTAAACAGAGAAATTTCAGGACAGAGAGGATAAACAGAGAAACTTCAGGACAGAGAGGTTAAACAGAGAAACGTCAGGACAGAGAGGTTAAACAGAGAAATTTCAGGACAGAGAGGTTAAACAGAGAAACTTCAGGACAGAGAGGTTAAACAGAAACTTCAGCACACAGAGGTTAAACAGAGAAACTTTAGGACAGACAGGTTAAACAGAAACTTCAGGACATAGAGGTTAACCAGAGAAACTTCTGGACAGAGTGGTTAAAAAGAGAAACATCAGGACAGAGAGGATAAATAGAGAAACTTCAGGAGAGAGAGGTAAACAGAGAAACATCAGGACAGACAGGATAAACAGAAACTTCAGGACATAGAGGTAAAACAGTGAAACTTCAGGACAGAGATGATAAACAGAGAAACTTCAGGACAGAGAGGTTAAACAGAAACTTCAGGACACAGATGTTAAAAAGAGAAACGTTAGGACAGACAGGTTAAACAGAAACTTCAGGACATAGAGGTTAAACAGAGAAATTTCAGGACATAGAGGTTAAACAGAGAAACTTCAGGACAGAGAGGTTAAACAGAGAAACTTCAGGACAGAGAGGGTAAACAGAGAAACTTCAGGACAGAGAGGTTAAACAGAGAAATTTAAGGACAGAGAGGTTAAACAGAGAGACGGCAGGACAGAGAGGTTAAACAGAGAAACTTCAGGACAGAGAGGTTAAACAGAGAAACATCAGGACAGAGAGGTTAAACAGAGAAACTTCAGGACAGAGAGGTTAAACAGAGAAACTTCAGGACAGAGAGGTTAAATAGAGAAATTTCAGGACAGAGAGGTTAAACAGAGAAACTTCAGGACAGAGAGGTTAAACACAGAAACTTCAGGACAGAGAGGTTAAACAGAGATTCTTCAGGACAGAGAGGTTAAACAGAGAAACTTCAGGACAGAGAGGTTAAACAGAGAAACTTCAGGACAGAGAGGTTAAACAGAGAAATTTCAGGACAGAGAGGATAAACAGAGAAACTTCAGGACAGAGAGGTTAAACCGAGAAACGTCAGGACAGAGAGGTGAAACAGAGAAATTTCAGGACAGAGAGGTTAAACAGAGAAACTTCAGGAGAGAGAGGTTAAACAGAGAAACTTCAGGACAGAGAGGTTAAACAGAGAAACTTCAGGACAGAGAGGTTAAACAGAGAAACTTAAGGACAGAGAGGTTAAACAGCGAAACTTCAGGACAGAGAGTTTAAACAGAGAAACTTCATGACAGAGAGGTTAAACAGAGAAACTTCAGGACTGGGAGGTTAAGCAGAGAAACTTCTGGACAGAGAAGTTAAACAGAGAATTTTCAGGACAGTGAGTTAAACAGAGAAACTTAAGGACAGAGAGTTTAAACAGAGAAACTTCAGGACAAGAGGTTAAACAGAGAAACATCAGGACAGAGAAGTTAAACAGAGAAAATTCAGGACAGTTAGATTAAACAGAGAAACTTCAGGACAGAGAGTTTAGACAGAGAAACTTCAGGACAGAGAGTTTAAACAGAGGAACTTCAGGACAGAGAAGTTAAACAGAGAAATTTCAGGACAGTGAGATTAAACAGAGAAACTTCAGGACAGAGAGTTTAGACAGAAACATTTCAGGACAGAGAGGTTAAACAGAGAAACTTCAGGACAGAGAGGTTAAACATAGAACCTTCAGGACAGAGAGTTTAAACAGAGAAACTTCAGGACAAGAGGTAAAAGAGAGAAAAGTCAGGACAGAGATGTTAAACAGAGAAACTTCAGGACAGAGGGGATAAACAGAGAAGCTTCAGGAAAGAGAGGTTAAACAGAAAAACTTCAGGACAGAGAGGTTAAACAGAGAAACTTCAGGACACAGAGGTTAAACAGAGAAATTTCAGGACAGAGAGGTTAAAAAAAGAAACTTCAGGACAGAGAGGTAAAACAGAGAAATTTCATGACAGAGAGGTTAAACAGAGAAACCTCAGGACAGAGATGTTAAACAGAGAAACTTCAGGACAGAGAGATTAATCAGAGAAACTTCAGGACAGAGAGGTTAAACAGGGAAAATTCAGGACAGAGAGATTAAGCAGAGAAACTTCAGGACAGAGAGGTTAAACAGAGAAAGTTCAGGACAGAGAGGTTAAACAGAGAGACGGCAGGACAGAGAGATTAAACAGAGAAACTTCAGGACAGAGAGGTTAAACAGAGAAACATCAGGACAGAGAGGTTAAACAGAGAATCTTCTGAACAGAGAGGATAGACAGAAACCTCAGGACAGAGAGGTTAAACAGAGAATTTTCAGGACAGAGAGGATAAACAGAGAAACTTCAGGACAGAGAGGTTAAACAGAGAAACTTCAGGACAGAGAGATTAAACAGAGAAACTTCAGGACAGAGAGGATAAACAGAGAAACTAAAGGAAAGAGAGGTTAAGCAGAGAAACTTCAGGACAGAGTTGTTAAACAGAGAAACTTCAGGACAGAGAGGTTAAACAGAGAAATTTCAGGACAGAGAGGTTAAACAAAGAAACTTCAGGACAGAGAGGTAAAACAGAGAAATTTCATGACAGAGAGGTTAAACAGAGAAACTTCAAAGACAGAGATGTTAAACAGAGAAACTTCAGGACAGAGAGATTAATCAGAGAAACTTCAGGACAGAGAGGTTAAACAAAGAAAATTCAGGACAGAGAGATTAAACAGAGAAACTTCAGGAAAGAGAGGTTAAACAGAGAAAGTTCTGGACAGAGAGGTTAAACAGAGAGACGGCAGGACAGAGAGATTAAACAGAGAAACTTCAGGACAGAGAGATTAAACAGAGAAACTTCTGGACAGAGAGGTTAAACAGAGAAACATCAGGACAGAGAAGTTAAACAGAGAAACTTCAGGACAGAGAGGATAGACAGAAACCTCAGGACAGAGTGGTTAAACAGAGAATTTTCAGGACAGAGAGGATAAACAGAGAAACTTCAGGACAGAGAGGTTAAACAGTGAAACTTCAGGACAGACAGGATAAACAGAAACTTCAGGACATAGAGGTTAAACAGTGAAACTTAAGGAAGAGATGTTAAACAGAAAAACTTCAGGACAGAGAGGTTAAACAGAAACTTCAGCACACAGAGGTTAAACAGAGAAACATTAGGACAGACAGGTTAAACAGAAACTTCAGGACATAGAGTTTAACCAGAGAAACTTCAGGACAGAGAGGTTAAAAAGAGAAACATCAGGACAGAGAGGATAAATAGAGAAACTTCAGGAGAGAGAGGTAAACAGAGAAACATCAGGACAGACAGGATAAACAGAAACTTCAGGACATAGAGGTTAAACAGTGATACTTCAGGACAGAGATGATAAACAGAGAAACTTCAGGACAGAGAGGTTAAACAGAAACATCAGGACACAGATGTTAAACAGAGAAACGTTAGGACAGACAAGTTAAACAGAAACTTCAGGACATAGAGGTTAAACAGAGAAATTTCAGGACATAGAGGTTAAACAGAGAAACAGCAGGACAGAGAGGTTAAACAGAGAAACTTCAGGACAGAGAGGGTAAATAGAGAAACTTCAGGACAGAGAGGTAAAACAGAGAAATTTAAGGACAGAGAGGTTAAACAGAGAGACGGCAGGACAGAGAGGTTAAACAGAGAAACTTCAGGACAGAGAGGTTAAACAGAGAAACATCAGGACAGAGAGGGTAAACAGAGAAACTTCAGGACAGAGAGGTTAAACAGAGAAACTTCAGGACAGAGAGGTTAAATAGAGAAATTTCAGGACAGAGAGGTTAAACAGAGAAACTTCAGGACAGAGAGGTTAAACAGAGAAACTTAAGGACAGAGAGGTTAAACAGAGAATCTTCAGGATAGAGAGCTTAAACAGAGAAACTTCAGGAAAGAGAGGTTAAACAGAGAAACGTCTGGACAGAGAGGTTAAACAGAGAAACTTCAGGACAGAGAGGTTAAACAGAGAAACTTCAGGACAGAGAGGTTAAACAGAGAAACTTCAGGACAGAGAGGTTAAACAGAGAAATTTCAGGACAGAGAGGATATACAGAGAAACTTCAGGACAGAGAGGTTAAACAGAGAAACGTCAGGACAGAGAGGTGAAACAGAGAAATTTCAGGACAGAGAGGTTAAACTGAGAAACTTCAGGACAGAGAGGTTAAACAGAGAAACTTCAGGACAGAGTGGTTAAACAGAGAAACTTCAGGACAGAGAGGTTAAACAGAGAAACTTCAGGACAGAGTGGTTAAACAGAGAAACTTCAGGACAGAGAGGTTAAACAGCGAAACTTCAGGACAGAGAGTTTAAACAGAGAAACTTCAGGACAGAGAGGTTAAACAGAGAAACTTCAGGACTGGGAGGTTAAGCAGAGAAACTTCTGGGCAGAGAAGTTAAACAGAGAAATTTTAGGACAGTGAGATTAAACAGAGAAACTTCAGGACAGAGAGTTTAGACAGAGAAACTTCAGGACAGAGAGGTTAAACAGAGGAACATCAGGACAGAGAAGTTAAACAGAGAAATTTCAGGACAGTGAGATTAAACAGAGAAACTTCAGGAGAGAGAGTTTAGACAGAAAAATTTCAGGACAGAGAGGTTAAACAGAGAAACTTCAGGACAGAGAGGTTAAACATAGAAACTTCAGGTCAGAGAGTTTAAACAGAGAAACTTCAGGACAAGAGGTAAAAGAGAGAAAAGTCAGGACAGAGATGTTAAACAGAGAAACTTCAGGACAGAGAGGATAAACAGAGAAACTTCAGGAAAGAGAGGTTAAACAGAAAAACTTCAGGACAGAGAGGTTAAACAGAGAAACTTCAGGACAGAGAGGTTAAACAGAGAAATTTCAGGGCAGAGAGGTTAAACAAAGAAACTTAAGGACAGAGAGGTAAAACAGAGAAATTTCATGACAGACAGGTTAAACAGAGAAACTTCAGGACAGAGATGTTAAACAGAGAAACTTCAGGACAGAGAGATTAATCAGAGAAACTTCAGGACAGAGAGGTTAAACAGGGAAAATTCAGGACAGAGAGATTAAACAGAGAAACTTCAGGACAGAGATGTTAAACTGAGAAAGTTCAGGACAGAGAGGTTAAACAGAGAGACGGCAGGACAGAGAAATTAAACAGAGAAACTTCAGGACAGAGAGGTTAAACAGAGAAATTTAAGGACAGAGAGGTTAAACAGAGAGACGGCAGGACAGAGAGGTTAAACAGAGAAACTTGAGGACAGACAGGTTAAACAGAAACTTCAGGACATAGAGTTTAACCAGAGAAACTTCAGGACAGAGAGGTTAAAAAGAGAAACATCAGGACAGAGAGGATAAATAGAGAAACTTCAGGAGAGAGAGGTAAACAGAGAAACATCAGGACAGACAGGATAAACAGAAACTTCAGGAATAGAGGTTAAACAGTGAAACTTCAGGACAGAGATGATAAACAGAGAAACTTCAGGACAGAGAGGTTAAACAGAAACTTCAGGACACAGATGTTAAACAGAGAAACGTTAGGACAGACAGGTTAAACAGAAACTTCAGGACATAGAGGTTAAACAGAGAAACTTCAGGACAGAGAGGTAAAACAGAGAAATTTAAGGACAGAGAGGTTAAACAGAGAGACGGCAGGACAGAGAGGTTAAACAGAGAAACTTCAGGACAGAGAGGTTTAACAGAGAAACATCAGGACAGAGAGGTTAAACAGAGAAAATTCAGGACAGAGAGGTTAAACAGAGAAACTTCAGGACAGAGAGGTTAAATAGAGAAATTTCAGGACAGAGAGGTTAAACAGAGAAACTTCAGGACAGAGAGGTTAAACAGAGAAACTTAAGGACAGAGAGGTTAAACAGAGAATCTTCAGGATAGAGAGGTTAAACAGAGAAACTTCAGGAAAGAGAGGTTAAACAGAGAAACGTCTGGACAGAGAGGTTAAACAGAGAAACTTCAGGACAGAGAGGTTAAACAGAGAAACTTCAGGACAGAGAGGTTAAACAGAGAAACTTCAGGACAGAGAGGTTAAACAGAGAAATTTCAGGACAGAGAGGATATACAGAGAAACTTCAGGACAGAGAGGTTAAACAGAGAAACGTCAGGACAGAGAGGTTAAACAGAGAAATTTCAGGACAGAGAGGTTAAACTGAGAAACTTCAGGACAGAGAGGTTAAACAGAGAAACTTCAGGACAGAGTGGTTAAACAGAGAAACTTCAGGACAGAGAGGTTAAACAGAGAAACTTCAGGACTGGGAGGTTAAGCAGAGAAACTTCTGGACAGAGAAGTTAAACAGAGAAATTTTAGGACAGTGAGATTAAACAGAGAAACTTCAGGACAGAGAGTTTAGACAGAGAAACTTCAGGACAGAGAGGTTAAACAGAGGAACATCAGGACAGAGAAGTTAAACAGAGAAATTTCAGGACAGTGAGAGTAATCAGAGAAACTTCAGGACAGAGAGTTTAGACAGAAAAATTTCAGGACAGAGAGGTTAAACAGAGAAACTTCAGGACAGAGAGGTTAAACATAGAAACTTCAGGTCAGAGAGTTTAAACAGAGAAACTTCAGGACAAGAGGTAAAAGAGAGAAAAGTCAGGACAGAGATGTTAAACAGAGAAACTTCAGGACAGAGAGGATAAACAGAGAAACTTCAGGAAAGAGAGGTTAAACAGAAAAACTTCAGGACAGAGAGGTTAAACAGAGAAACTTCAGGACAGAGAGGTTAAACAGAGAAATTTCAGGGCAGAGAGGTTAAACAAAGAAACTTCAGGACAGAGAGGTAAAACAGAGAAATTTCATGACAGAGAAGTTAAACAGAGAAACTTCAGGACAGAGATGTTAAACAGAGAAACTTCAGGACAGAGAGATTAATCAGAGAAACTTCAGGACAGAGAGGTTAAACAGGGAAAATTCAGGACAGAGAGATTAAACAGAGAAACTTCAGGACAGAGAGGTTAAACTGAGAAAGTTCAGGACAGAGAGGTTAAACAGAGAGACGGCAGGACAGAGAAATTAAACAGAGAAACTTCAGGACAGAGAGGTTAAACAGAGAAATTTAAGGACAGAGAGGTTAAACAGAGAGACGGCAGGACAGAGAGGTTAAACAGAGAAACTTGAGGACAGACAGGTTAAACAGAGAAACATCAGGACAGAGAGGTTAAACAGAAAAACTTCAGGACAGAGAGGATAGACAGAAACCTCAGGACAGAGAGGTTAAACAGAGAATTTTCAGGACAGAGAGGATAAACAGAGAAACTTCAGGACAGAGAGGTTAAACAGAGAAACTTCAGGACAGAGAGATTAAACAGAGAAACTTCAGGACAGAGAGGATAAACAGAGAAACTACAGGAAAGAGAGGTTAAACAGAGAAACTTCAGGACAGAGATGTTAAACAGAGAAACTTCAGGACAGAGAGGTTAAATAGAGAAATTTCAGGACAGAGAGGTTAAACAAAGAAACTTCAGGACAGAGAGGTAAAACAGAGAAATTTCATGACAGAGAGGTTAAACAGAGAAACTTCAAAGACAGAGATATTAAACAGAGAAACTTCAGGACAGAGAGATTAATCAGAGAAACTTCAGGACAGAGAGGTTTAACAACGAAAATTCAGGACAGAGAGATTAAACAGAGAAACTTCAGGAAAGAGAGGTTAAACAGAGAAAGTTCTGGACAGAGAGGTTAAATAGAGAGACGGCAGGACAGAGAGATTAAACAGAGAAACTTCAGGACAGAGGGATTAAACAGAGAAACTTCTGGACAGAGAGGTTAAACAGAGAAACATCAGGACAGAGAAGTTAAACAGAGAAACTTCAGGACAGAGAGGATAGACAGAAACCTCATGACAGAGAGGTTAAACAGAGAATTTTCAGGACAGAGAGGATAAACAGAGAAACTTCAGGACAGAGATGTTAAACAGTGAAACTTCAGGACAGACAGGATAAACAGAAACTTCAGGACATAGAGGTTAAACAGTGAAACTTAAGGACAGAGATGTTAAACAGAAACTTCAGGACATAGAGTTTAACCAGAGAAACTTCAGGACAGAGAGGTTAAAAAGAGAAACATCAGGACAGAGAGGATAAATAGAGAAACTTCAGGAGGGAGAGGTAAACAGAGAAACATAAGGACAGACAGGATAAACAGAAACTTCAGGACATAGAGGTTAAACAGTGAAACTTCAGGTCAGAGATGATAAACAGAGAAACTTCAGGACAGAGAGGTTAAACAGAAACTTCAGGACACAGATGTTAAACAGAGAAACTTTAGGACAGACAGGTTAAAGAGAAATTTCAGGACATAGAGGTTAAACAGAGAAACTGCAGGACAGAGAGGGTAAACAGAGAAACTTCAGGACAGAGAGGTAAAACAGAGAAATTTAAGGACAGAGAGGTTAAACAGAGAGAAGGCAGGACAGAGAGGTTAAACAGAGAAACTTCAGGACAGAGAGGTTAAACAGAGAAACTTCAGGACAGAGAGGTTAAACAGAGAAACTTAAGGACAGAGAGGTTAAACAGAGAATCTTCAGGATAGAGAGGTTAAACAGAGAAACTTCAGGAAAGAGAGGTTAAACAGAGAAACGTCTGGACAGAGAGGTTAAACAGAGAATCTTTAGGACAGAGAGGTTAAACAGAGAAACTTCAGGACAGAGAGGTTAAACAGAGAAACTTCAGGACAGAGAGGTTAAACAGAGAAACTTCAGGAAAAAGAGGTTAAACAGAGAAAGTTCTGGACAGAGAGGTTAAACAGAGAGACGGCAGGACAGAGAGATTAAACAGAGAAACTTCAGGACAGAGAGATTAAACAGAGAAACTTCTGGACAGAGAGATTAAACAGAGAAACATCAGGACAGAGAAGTTAAACAGAGAAACTTCAGGACAGAGAGGATAGACAGAAACCTCAGGACAGAGTGGTTAAACAGA
Source organism: Cetorhinus maximus (assembly GCF_964194155.1). Taxonomy (NCBI): domain Eukaryota; kingdom Metazoa; phylum Chordata; class Chondrichthyes; order Lamniformes; family Cetorhinidae; genus Cetorhinus; species Cetorhinus maximus. The sequence continues at coordinate 97,104 of NW_027596735.1, read as the reverse complement.
GAATTTTCAGGACAGAGAGGATAAACAGAGAAACTTCAGGACAGAGAGGTTAAACAGTGAAACTTCAGGACAGACAGGATAAACAGAAACTTCAGGACATAGAGGTTAAACAGTGAAACTTAAGGACAGAGATGTTAAACAGAAAAACTTCAGGACAGAGAGGTTAAACAGAAACTTCAGCACACAGAGGTTAAACAGAGAAACATTAGGACAGACAGGTTAAACAGAAACTTCAGGACATAGAGTTTAACCAGAGAAACTTCAGGACAGAGAGGTTAAAAAGAGAAACATCAGGACAGAGAGGATAAATAGAGAAACTTCAGGAGAGAGAGGTAAACAGAGAAACATCAGGACAGACAGGATAAACAGGAAATTCAGGACATAGAGGTTAAACAGTGAAACTTCAGGACAGAGATGATAAACAGAGAAACTTCAGGACAGAGAGGTTAAACAGAAACATCAGGACACAGATGTTAAACAGAGAAACGTTAGGACAGACAAGTTAAACAGAAACTTCAGGACATAGAGGTTAAACAGAGAAATTTCAGGACATAGAGGTTAAACAGAGAAACTGCAGGACAGAGAGGTTAAACAGAGAAACTTCAGGACAGAGAGGGTAAATAGAGAAACTTCAGGACAGAGAGGTAAAACAGAGAAATTTAAGGACAGAGAGGTTAAACAGAGAGACGGCAGGACAGAGAGGTTAAACAGAGAAACTTCAGGACAGAGAGGTTAAACAGAGAAACATCAGGACAGAGAGGGTAAACAGAGAAACTTCAGGACAGAGAGGTTAAACAGAGAAACTTCAGGACAGAGAGGTTAAATAGAGAAATTTCAGGACAGAGAGGTTAAACAGAGAAACTTCAGGACAGTGAGGTTAAACAGAGAAACTTAAGGACAGAGAGGTTAAACAGAGAATCTTCAGGATAGAGAGCTTAAACAGAGAAACTTCAGGAAAGAGAGGTTAAACAGAGAAACGTCTGGACAGAGAGGTTAAACAGAGAAACTTCAGGACAGAGAGGTTAAACAGAGAAACTTCAGGACAGAGAGGTTAAACAGAGAAACTTCAGGACAGAGAGGTTAAACAGAGAAATTTCAGGACAGAGAGGATATACAGAGAAACTTCAGGACAGAGAGGTTAAACAGAGAAACGTCAGGACAGAGAGGTGAAACAGAGAAATTTCAGGACAGAGAGGTTAAACTGAGAAACTTCAGGACAGAGAGGTTAAACAGAGAAACTTCAGGACAGAGTGGTTAAACAGAGAAACTTCAGGACAGAGAGGTTAAACAGAGAAACTTCAGGACAGAGTGGTTAAACAGAGAAACTTCAGGACAGAGAGGTTAAACAGCGAAACTTCAGGACAGAGAGTTTAAACAGAGAAACTTCAGGACAGAGAGGTTAAACAGAGAAACTTCAGGACTGGGAGGTTAAGCAGAGAAACTTCTGGGCAGAGAAGTTAAACAGAGAAATTTTAGGACAGTGAGATTAAACAGAGTAACTTCAGGACAGAGAGTTTAGACAGAGAAACTTCAGGACAGAGAGGTTAAACAGAGGAACATCAGGACAGAGAAGTTAAACAGAGAAATTTCAGGACAGTGAGATTAAACAGAGAAACTTCAGGACAGAGAGTTTAGACAGAAAAATTTCAGGACAGAGAGGTTAAACAGAGAAACTTCAGGACAGAGAGGTTAAACATAGAAACTTCAGGTCAGAGAGTTTAAACAGAGAAACTTCAGGACAAGAGGTAAAAGAGAGAAAAGTCAGGACAGAGATGTTAAACAGAGAAACTTCAGGACAGAGAGGATAAACAGAGAAACTTCAGGAAAGAGAGGTTAAACAGAAAAACTTCAGGACAGAGAGGTTAAACAGAGAAACTTCAGGACAGAGAGGTTAAACAGAGAAATTTCAGGGCAGAGAGGTTAAACAAAGAAACTTAAGGACAGAGAGGTAAAACAGAGAAATTTCATGACAGAGAGGTTAAACAGAGAAACTTCAGGACAGAGATGTTAAACAGAGAAACTTCAGGACAGAGAGATTAATCAGAGAAACTTCAGGACAGAGAGGTTAAACAGGGAAAATTCAGGACAGAGAGATTAAACAGAGAAACTTCAGGACAGAGATGTTAAACTGAGAAAGTTCAGGACAGAGAGGTTAAACAGAGAGACGGCAGGACAGAGAAATTAAACAGAGAAACTTCAGGACAGAGAGGTTAAACAGAGAAATTTAAGGACAGAGAGGTTAAACAGAGAGACGGCAGGACAGAGAGGTTAAACAGAGAAACTTGAGGACAGACAGGTTAAACAGAAACTTCAGGACATAGAGTTTAACCAGAGAAACTTCAGGACAGAGAGGTTAAAAAGAGAAACATCAGGACAGAGAGGATAAATAGAGAAACTTCAGGAGAGAGAGGTAAACAGAGAAACATCAGGACAGACAGGATAAACAGAAACTTCAGGACATAGAGGTTAAACAGTGAAACTTCAGGACAGAGATGATAAACAGAGAAACTTCAGGACAGAGAGGTTAAACAGAAACTTCAGGACACAGATGTTAAACAGAGAAACGTTAGGACAGACAGGTTAAACAGAAACTTCAGGACATAGAGGTTAAACAGAGAAATTTCAGGACATAGAGGTTAAACAGAGAAACAACAGGACAGAGAGGTTAAACAGAGAAACTTCAGGACAGAGAGGGTAAACAGAGAAACTTCAGGACAGAGAGGTAAAACAGAGAAATTTAAGGACAGAGAGGTTAAACAGAGAGACGGCAGGACAGAGAGGTTAAACAGAGAAACTTCAGGACAGAGAGGTTTAACAGAGAAACATCAGGACAGAGAGGTTAAACAGAGAAAATTCAGGACAGAGAGGTTAAACAGAGAAACTTCAGGACAGAGAGGTTAAATAGAGAAATTTCAGGACAGAGAGGTTAAACAGAGAAACTTCAGGACAGAGAGGTTAAACAGAGAAACTTAAGGACAGAGAGGTTAAACAGAAACTTCAGGACACAGAGTTTAAACAGAGAAACTTTAGGACAGACGGGTTAAACAGAAACTTCAGGACATAGAGGTTAAAGAGAGACATTTCAGGACAGAGAGGTTAAACAGAGAAACTTCAGGACAGAGAGATTAAACAGAGAAACTTCAGGACAGTAAGGTGAAAACAGAGAAACTTCAGGACAGAGAGGTTAAACAGAGAAATTTAAGGACAGAGAGGTTAAACAGAGAAACTTCAGGACAGAGAGGTTAAGCAGAGAAACTTCAGGAGAGAGAGATTAAACAGAGAAACGTCAGGACAGAGAGGTTAAACAGGGAAACTTCAGGACAGAGAGGTTAAACAGAGAAACTTCAGGACAGAGAGGTTAAACAGAGAAACTTCAGGACAGAGAGGTTAAACAGAGAAACGTCAGGACAGAGAGGTTAAACAGAGAAATTTCAGGACAGAGAGGTTAATCAGAGAAACTTCAGGACAGAGAGGTTAAACAGAGAAATTTCAGGACAGAGAGGTTAAACAGAGAAATTTCAGGACAGAGAGGTGAAACAGAGAAACGTCAGGACAGACAGGTTAAACAGAGAAATTTCAGGACAGAGAGGTTAAACAAAGAAACATTCAGGACAGAGAGATAAAACAGCGAAACTTCAGGACAGAGAGGTTAAACAGAGAAACTTCAGGACAGAGAGGTTAAACAGAGAAACTTCAGGACAGACAGGTTAAACAGAGAAACTTCAGGACAGAGAGGTTAAACAGCGAAACTTCAGGACAGAGAGGTTAAACAGAGAAACTTCAGGACAGAGAAGTTAAGCAGAGAAATTTCAGGACAGTGAGATTAAACAGAGAAACTTCAGGACAGAGAGGTTAAACAGAGAAACTGCAGGACAGAGAAGTTAAACAGAGAAATTTCAGGACAGTGAGATTAAACAGAGAAACTTAAGGACAGAGAGGAAAAACATAGAAACATCAGGACAGAGAGATGAAACAGAGAAACTTCAGGACAGAGAGGTTAAACAGAGAAATTTAAGGACAGAGAGGTTAAACAGAGAAACTTCAGGACAGAGAGGTAAAGCAGAGAAACTTCAGGACAGAGAGTTTAAACGGAGAAACTTCAGGACAGAGAAGTTAAACAGAGAAATTTCAGGACAGTGAGATTAAACAGAGAAACTTCAGGACAGAGAGGTTAAACAGAGAAACTTCAGGACTGGGAGGTTAAACAGAGAAACTTCAGGACAGGGTAGTTAAACAGAGAAATTTCAGGACAGTGAGATTAAACAAAGAAACTTCAGGACAGAGAGTTTAAACAGAGAAACTTCAGGACAAGAGGTTAAACAGAGAATCTTCAGGACTGAGAAGTTAAACAGAGAAATTTCAGGACAGTGAGATTAAACAGAGAAACTTGAGGACAGAGAGTTTAAACAGAGAAACTTCAGGACAGAGAGGTTAAACAGAGAAACTTCAGGACTGCGAGTTAAACAGAGAAACTTCAGCACACAGATGTTAAACAGAGAATTTTTAGGACAGACAGGTTAAACAGAAACTTCAGGACATAGAGGTTAAACAGAGAAACTTTAGGACAGACAGGTTAAACAGAAACTTCAGGACATAGAGGTTAAACAGAGAAATTTCAGGACATAGAGGTTAAACAGAGAAACTTCAGGACAGAGAGGTTAAACAGAGAAACCTCAGGACAGAGAGGGTAAACAGAGAAACTTCAGGACAGAGAGGTTAAACAGAGAAATTTAAGGACAGAGAGGTTAAAAAAAGAGACGGCAGGACAGAGGGGTTAAACAGAGAAACTTCAGGACAGAGAGGTTAAACAGAGAAAAATCAGGACAGAGAGGTTTAACAGAGAAAGTTCAGGACAGAGAGGTTAAACAGAGAAACTTCAGGACAGAGAGGTTAAATAGAGAAATTTCAGGACAGAGAGGTTAAACAGAGAAACTTCAGGACAGAGATGTTAAACAGAGAAACTTCAGGACAGAGAGGTTAAACAGAGAAACTTCAGGATAGAGAGGTTAAACAGAGAAACTTCAGGAAAGAGAGGTTAAACAGAGAAACGTCTGGACAGAGAGGTTAAACAGAGAAACTTCAGGACAGAGAGGTTAAACAGAGAAACTTCAGGACAGAGAGGTTAAACAGAGAACCTTCAGGACAGAGAGGTTAAACAGAGAAACTTCAGGACAGAGAGGTTAAACAGAGAAACGTCAGGACAGAGAGGTGAAACAGAAACTTCAGGACATAGAGGTTAAACAGTGAAACTTCAGGACAGAGATGATAAATAGAGAAACTTCAGGACAGATAGTTTAAACAGAGAAACTTCAGGACATAGAGGTTAAACAGAGAAACTTCATTACAGAGAGGTTAAAGATGCAAACTTCAGGACAGATAGGTTAAACAGAGAAACTAAAGGACAGAGAGGTTAAACAGAGAAACTTCAGGACAGAGAGGTGAAACAGGGAAGGTTTCGAACAGAGAGGTTAAACAGAGTATCTGAGGACAGAGAGTTTATAAGAGAAACATGAGGACAGAGAGGTTTATCCGAGAAACTTCAGTACAGAGAGGTTAAACCGAGAAACTTCAGGACAGAGAGGTTAAACAGAGAAACCTCAGGACTGAGTGGTTAAACATATAAACTTCAGGACAGATAGGTTAAACAATGAAACATCAGGACAGAGAGATTAAACAGAGAAACTTCAGGATAGAGAGGTTAAACAGAGTGACTTCAGGACAGAGAGGGTAGACTGAGAAACTTTAGGACAGAGAGGTTAAACAGAGAAATTTCAGGACAGAGAGGTTAAACAGAGAAAGTTCAGGACAGAGAGGTTAAACAGGGAAACTTAAGGACAGAGAGGTTAAGCAGATGATGTTCAGAACAGAGAGGTTAAACAGATAAACTTCAGGAAAAAGATTTTAAACAGAGAAACTTGAGGACAGACAGATTAAACAGAGAAACTTCAGGACAGAGAGATTAAACAGAGAAATTTCAGGACAGAGAGATTAAACAGAGAAACTTCAGGACAGAGAGGTTAAACAGAGAAACTTCAGGACAGAGAGGTTAAACAGAGAAATTTCAGGACAGAGTAGTTAAACAGAGAAACTTCAGGAGAGAGAGGTTAATCAGAGAAACTTCAGGACAGAGAGGATAAACAGAGAAACGTCAGGACAGAGAGGTTAATCAGAGAGACGGCAGGACAGAGAGGTTAAACAGAGAGACGGCAGGACAGAGAGGTTAAACAGAGAAACTTCAGGACAGAGAGGTTAAACAGGGAAACTTCTGGACAAAGAGGTTAAACACAGAAACTTCAGGACAGAGATGTTAAACAGAGAAACTTCAGGACGGAGATGTTCAACTGCGAAACTTCAGGACAGAGAGTTCAAACAGTGAAACTTCAGGACAGAGATGTTAAACTTAGAGACTTCAGGACAGAGATGTTAAACAGAGAAACTTCAGGACAGAGAGGTTAAACAGAGAAACTTCAGGACAGAGAGGTTAATCAGCGAAACTTCAGGACAGAGAGGTTAAACAGAAAAACTTCAGGACAGAGAGGTTAAACTGAGAATCTTCAGGACAGAGATGTTAAACAGAGAAACTTCAGGACAGAGAGGTTAAACAGAAACTTCAGGACATAGAGGTTAAACAGAAAATCTTCAGGACAGTGAGGTTAAACTGAGAAACTTTAGGACAGACAGGTTAAACAGAAACTTCAGGACATAGAGGTTAAACAGAGACACTTCAGGACAGAGAGGATAAACAGAAACTTCAGGACATAGAGGTTAAACAGTGAAACTTCAGGACAGAGATGATAAACAGAGAAACATCAGGACAGAGAGGTTAAACAGAGAAACTTCAGTACAGAGAGGTTAAAGATGGAAACTTCAGGACAGATAGGTTAAACAGGGAAACTAAAGGACAGAGAGGTTAAACAGAGAAACTTCAGGACAGAGAGGTGAAACAGAGAAGGTTTTGAACAGAGAAGTTAAACAGAGTATCTCAGGACAGAGAGTTTATAAGAGAAACATCAGGACAGAGAGGTTAAACTGAGAAACTTCAGTACAGAGAGGTTAAACCGAGAAACTTCAGGACAGAGAGGTTAAACAGAGAAACTTCAGGACAGAGAGGTAAAACAGAGAAACTTCAGGACAGAGAGGTTAAACAGAGAAACCTCAGGACAGAGATGTTAAACAGAGAAACTTCAGGACAGGGAGGTTAAACAGAGAAACCTCAGGACAGAGAGGTTAAACAGAGAAACTTCAGGACAGGGAGGTTAAACAGAGAAACCTCAGGACAGACAGTTTAAACAGAGAGACTTCAGGACAGAGAGGGTAGATTGAGAAACTTTAGGACAGAGAGGTTAAACAGAGAAACTTCAGGACAGAGAGGTTATAGAGAGAAACTTCAGGACAGAGAGGTTAAACAGAGAAACTTCAGGAAAGAGAGGTTAAACAGAGAAACTTCAGGACAGAGAGGTTAATCAGAGAGACGGCAGGACAGAGAGGTTAAACAGAGAAACTTCAGGACAGTGAGGTTAAACAGAGAAACTTCAAGACAGAGAGGTTAAACAGAGAATCTTCAGGACAGAGAGATTAAACAGAGAGACGGCAGGACAGAGAGGTTAAACAGAGAAACTTCAGGACTGGGAGGTTAAGCAGAGAAACTTCAGGACAGAGAGGTTAAACAGAGAAACTTCAGGACAGACAGATTAAACAGAGAAACTTCAGGACAGAGAGGTTAAACAGCGAAACTTCAGGACAGAGAGGTTAAACAGAGAAACTTCAGGACAGAGAAGTTAAACAGAGAAATTTCAGGACAGTGAGATTAAACATAGAAACTTCAGGACAGAGAGGTTAAACAGAGAAACTGCAGGACAGAGAAGTTAAACAGAGAAATTTCAGGACAGTGAGATTAAACAGAGAAACTTAAGGACAGAGAGTTTAAACAGAGAAACTTCAGGACAGAGAGGTTAAACAGAGAAACTTCAGGACTGCGAGGTAAACAGAGAAACTTCAGGACAGAGAAGTTAAACAGAGAAATTTGAGGACAGTGAGATTAAACAGAGAAACTTCAGGACAGAGAGTTCAGACAGAGAAATTTCAGGACAGAGAGGTTAAACAAAGAAACTTCAGGACAGAGAGGAAAAACATAGAAACATCAGGACAGAGAGATGAAACAGAGAAACTTCAGGACAGAGAGGTTAAACAGAGAAATTTAAGGACAGAGAGGTTAAACAGAGAAACTTCAGGACAGAGAGGTAAAGCAGAGAAACTTCAGGACAGAGAGTTTAAACGGAGAAACTTCAGGACAGAGAAGTTAAACAGAGAAATTTCAGGACAGTGAGATTAAACAGAGAAACTTCAGGACAGAGAGGTTAAACAGAGAAACTTCAGGACTGGGAGGTTAAACAGAGAAACTTCAGGACAGAGTAGTTAAGCAGAGAAATTTCAGGACAGTGAGATTAAACAGAGAAACTTCAGGACAGAGAGTTTAAACAGAGAAACTTCAGGACAAGAGGTTAAACAGAGAATCTTCAGGACTGAGAAGTTAAACAGAGAAATTTCAGGACAGTGAGATTAAGCAGAGAAACTTGAGGACAGAGAGTTTAAACAGAGAAACTTCAGGACAGAGAGGTTAAACAGAGAAACTTCAGGACTGCGAGTTAAACAGAGAAACTTCAGCACACAGAGGTTAAACAGAGAAATTTTAGGACAGACAGGTTAAACAGAAACTTCAGGACATAGAGGTTAAACAGAGAAACTTTAGGACAGACAGGTTAAACAGAAACTTCAGGACATAGAGGTTAAACAGAGAAATTTCAGGACATAGAGGTTAAACAGAGAAACTTCAGGACAGAGAGGTTAAACAGAGAAACCTCAGGACAGAGAGGGTAAACAGAGAAACTTCAGGACAGAGAGGTTAAACAGAGAAATTTAAGGACAGAGAGGTTAAAAAAAGAGACGGCAGGACAGAGGGGTTAAACAGAGAAACTTCAGGACAGAGAGGTTAAACAGAGAAAAATCAGGACAGAGAGGTTTAACAGAGAAAGTTCAGGACAGAGAGGTTAAACAGAGAAACTTCAGGACAGAGAGGTTAAATAGAGAAATTTCAGGACAGAGAGGTTAAACAGAGAAACTTCAGGACAGAGATGTTAAACAGAGAAACTTCAGGACAGAGAGGTTAAACAGAGAAACTTCAGGATAGAGAGGTTAAACAGAGAAACTTCAGGAAAGAGAGGTTAAACAGAGAAACGTCTGGACAGAGAGGTTAAACAGAGAAACTTCAGGACAGAGAGGTTAAACAGAGAAACTTCAGGACAGAGAGGTTAAACAGAGAACCTTCAGGACAGAGAGGTTAAACAGAGAAATTTCAGGACAGAGAGGATAAACAGAGAAACTTCAGGACAGAGAGGTTAAACAGAGAAACGTCAGGACAGAGAGGTGAAACAGAAACTTCAGGACATAGAGGTTAAACAGTGAAACTTCAGGACAGAGATGATAAATAGAGAAACTTCAGGACAGAGAGGTTAAACAGAGAAACTTCAGTACAGAGAGGTTAAAGATGGAATCTTCAGGACAGATAGGTTAAACAGAGAAACTAAAGGACAGAGAGGTTAAACAGAGAAACTTCAGGACAGAAAGGTGAAACAGAGAAGTTTTCGAACAGAGAAGTTAAACAGAGTATCTCAGGACAGAGAGTTTATAAGAGAAACATCAGGACAGAGAGGTTAAACCGAGAAACTTCAGTACAGAGAGGTTAAACCGAGAAACTTCAGGACCGAGAGGTTAAACAGAGAAACTTCAGGACAGAGAGGTTAAACAGAGAAACTTCAGGACAGAGAGGTTAAACAGAGAAACCTCAGGACAGAGATGTTAAACAGAGAAACTTCAGGACAGGGAGGTTAAATAGAGAAACCTCAGGACAGAGAGGTTAAACAGAGAAACTTCAGGACAGGGAGGTTAAATAGAGAAACCTCAGGACAGAGAGTTTAAACAGAGAGACTTCAGGACAGAGAGGGTAGATTGAGAAACGTTAGGACAGAGAGGTTAAACAGAGAAACTTCAGGACAGAGAGGTTAAAGAGAGAAACTTCAGGACAGAGAGGTTAAACAGAGAAACTTCAGGACAGAGAGGTTAAACAGAGAAACTTCAGGACAGAGAGGTTAAACAGAGAAACTTCAGGACAGAGATGTTAAACAGAGAAACTTTAGGACAGACAGGTTAAACAGAAACTTCAGGACATAGAGGTTAACAGTGAAACTTCAGGACAGAGATGAAAAACAGAGAAACTTCAGGACAGAGAGGTTAAACAGAAACTTCAGGACACAGAGGTTAAACAGAGAAACTTTAGGACAGACAGGTTAAACAGAAACTTCAGGACATCGAGGTTAAACAGAGCAACTTCAGTACAGAGAGGTTAAAGATGGAAACTTCAGGACAGATAGTTTAAACAGAGAAACTTCAGGACATAGAGGTTAAACAGAGAAACTTCATTACAGAGAGGTTAAAGATGGAAACTTCAGGACAGATAGTTTAAACAGAGAAACTTCAGGACAGATAGGTTAAACAGAGAAACTAAAGGACAGAGAGGTTAAACAGAGAAACTTCAGGACAGAGAGGTGAAACAGGGAAGGTTTCGAACAGAGAGGTTAAACAGAGTATCTGAGGACAGAGAGTTTATAAGAGAAACATGAGGACAGAGAGGTTTATCCGAGAAACTTCAGTACAGAGAGGTTAAACCGAGAAACTTCAGGACAGAGAGGTTAAACAGAGAAACCTCAGGACTGAGTGGTTAAACATATAAACTTCAGGACAGATAGGTTAAACAATGAAACATCAGGACAGAGAGATTAAACAGAGAAACTTCAGGATAGAGAGGTTAAACAGAGTGACTTCAGGACAGAGAGGGTAGACTGAGAAACTTTAGGACAGAGAGGTTAAACAGAGAAATTTCAGGACAGAGAGGTTAAACAAAGAAAGTTCAGGACAGAGAGGTTAAACAGGGAAACTTAAGGACAGAGAGGTTAAACAGATGATGTTCAGAACAGAGAGGTTAAACAGATAAACTTCAGGAAAAAGATTTTAAACAGAGAAACTTGAGGACAGACAGATTAAACAGAGAAACTTCAGGACAGAGAGATTAAACAGAGAAATTTCAGGACAGAGAGATTAAACAGAGAAACTTCAGGACAGAGAGGTTAAACAGAGAAACTTCAGGACAGAGAGGTTAAACAGAGAAATTTCAGGACAGAGTAGTTAAACAGAGAAACTTCAGGAGAGAGAGGTTAATCAGAGAAACTTCAGGACAGAGAGGATAAACAGAGAAACGTCAGGACAGAGAGGTTAATCAGAGAGACGGCAGGACAGAGAGGTTAAACAGAGAGACGGCAGGACAGAGAGGTTAAACAGAGAAACTTCAGGACAGAGAGGTTAAACAGGGAAACTTCTGGACAAAGAGGTTTAACACAGAAACTTCAGGACAGAGATGTTAAACAGAGAAACTTCAGGACGGAGATGTTCAACTGCGAAACTTCAGGACAGAGAGTTCAAACAGTGAAACTTCAGGACAGAGATGTTAAACTTAGAGACTTCAGGACAGAGATGTTAAACAGAGAAACTTCAGGACAGAGAGGTTAAACAGAGAAACTTCAGGACAGAGAGGTTAATCAGCGAAACTTCAGGACAGAGAGGTTAAACAGAAAAACTTCAGGACAGAGAGGTTAAACTGAGAATCTTCAGGACAGAGATGTTAAACAGAGAAACTTCAGGACAGAGAGGTTAAACAGAAACTTCAGGACATAGAGGTTAAACAGAAAATCTTCAGGACAGTGAGGTTAAACTGAGAAACTTTAGGACAGACAGGTTAAACAGAAACTTCAGGACATAGAGGTTAAACAGAGACACTTCAGGACAGAGAGGATAAACAGAAACTTCAGGACATAGAGGTTAAACAGTGAAACTTCAGGACAGAGATGATAAACAGAGAAACATCAGGACAGAGAGGTTAAACAGAGAAACTTCAGTACAGAGAGGTTAAAGATGGAAACTTCAGGACAGATAGGTTAAACAGAGAAACTAAAGGACAGAGAGGTTAAACAGAGAAACTTCAGGACAGAGAGGTGAAACAGAGAAGGTTTTGAACAGAGAAGTTAAACAGAGTATCTCAGGACAGAGAGTTTATAAGAGAAACATCAGGACAGAGAGGTTAAACTGAGAAACTTCAGTACAGAGAGGTTAAACCGAGAAACTTCAGGACAGAGAGGTTAAACAGAGAAACTTCAGGACAGAGAGGTAAAACAGAGAAACTTCAGGACAGAGAGGTTAAACAGAGAAACCTCAGGACAGAGATGTTAAACAGAGAAACTTCAGGACAGGGAGGTTAAACAGAGAAACCTCAGGATAGAGAGGTTAAACAGAGAAACTTCAGGACAGGGAGGTTAAACAGAGAAACCTCAGGACAGACAGTTTAAACAGAGAGACTTCAGGACAGAGAGGGTAGATTGAGAAACTTTAGGACAGAGAGGTTAAACAGAGAAACTTCAGGACAGAGAGGTTAAAGAGAGAAACTTCAGGGCAGAGAGGTTAAACAGAGAAACTTCAGGAAAGAGAGGTTAAACAGAGAAACTTCAGGACAGAGAGGTTAATCAGAGAGACGGCAGGAAGAGAGGTTAAACAGAGAAACTTCAGGACAGTGAGGTTAAACAGAGAAACTTCAGGACAGAGAGGTTAAACAGAGAATCTTCAGGACAGAGAGATTAAACAGAGAGACGGCAGGACAGAGAGGTTAAACAGAGAAACTTCAGGACAGAGAGGTTACACAGAGAGACGGCAGGACAGAGAGGTTAAACAGAGAATCTTCAGGACGGAGAGGTTAAACAGAGAGACGGCAGGACAGAGAGGTTAAACAGAGAAACTTCAGGACAGAGAGGTTAAACAGAGAAACTTCAGGAAAGAGAGGTTAAACAGAGAAACTTCAGGACAGAGAGGTTAAACAGAGAAACTTCAGGACAGAGAGGTTAAACAGAGAAACTTCTGGACAGAGAGGTTAAACAGAGAAACTTCAGGACAGAGAGGTTAAACAGAGAAACTTCAGGACAGAGAGGTTAAACAGAGAAACTTCAGGACAGAGAGGTAAAACAGAGAGACGGCAGGACAGAGAGGTTAATCAGAGACACGGCAGGACAGAGAGATTAAACAGAGAAACTTCAGATAAGAGATATTAAACAGACAAACTTCAGGACAGAGAGGTTAAACAGAGCAACTTCAGGACAGATTGGTTAAACAGCGAAAATTCAAGTCAGAAATGAAAAACAGAGAAACTTCAGGACATAGAGGTTTAACAGTGAAACTTAAATACAGAGATGATAAACAGAAAGACTTCAGAGCAGAGAGGTTAAACAGAAACTTCAGCACACAGAGGTTAAACAGAGAAACTTTAGGACAGACATGTTAAACAGAAACTTCAGGACATAGAGGTTAACCAGAGAAACTTCAGGACAGAGAGGTTAAACAGAGAAACATCAGGACAGAGAGGATAAATAGAGAAACTTGAGGACAGAGAGGTTAAGCAGAGAAACATCAGGACAGACAGGATAAACAGAAACTTCAGGACATAGAGGTTAAACAGTGAAACTTCAGGACAGAGATGATAAACAGAGAAACTTCAGGACAGAGAGGTTAAACAGAAACTTCAGGACACAGATGTTAAACAGAGAAACTTTAGGACAGACAGGTTAAACAGAATCTTCAGGTCATAGAGGTTAAGCAGAGAAATTTCAGGAGAGAGAGGTTAAACAGAGAAATTTCAGGACAGAGAGGTTAAACAGAGAAACATCAGGACAGAGAGGTTAAACAGAGAAACTTCAGGACAGAGAGGATAGACAGAAACCTCAGGACGGAGAGGTTAAACAGAGAATTTTCAGGACAGAGAGGATAAACAGAGAAACTTCAGGACATAGAGGTTAAACAGAGAAACTACAGGAGAGAGAGATTAAACAGAGAAACTTCAGGACAGAGAGGTTAAACAGAGAAACCTCAGGACAGAGAGATTAAACAGAGAAACTTCAGGACAGAGAGTTTAAACAGAGAAACTTCAGGACAGAGAAGTTAAACAGAGAAATTTCAGGACAGAGAAGTTAAACAGAGAAATTTCAGGACAGTGACATTAAACAGAGAAACGTCAGGACAAGAGGTTAAACAGAGAAACTTCAGGACAGAGAAGTTAAACAGAGAAATTTCAGGACAGTGAAATTAAACAGAGAAACTTCAGGACAGAGAGTTTAAACAGAGAAACTTCAGGACAAGAGGTTAAACAGAGAAACTTCAGGACAGAGAAGTTAAACAGAGAAACTTCAGATCAGAGAGATTAAACATAGAAACTTCAGGACAGAGAGGTTAAACACAGAAACTTCAGGACAGAGAAGTTAAAAAGAGAAACTTCAGGACAGAGAGGTTAAACAGAGATACATCAGGACAGAGAGGTCAAACAGAGATACTTCAGGACAGAGAGGTTAAACAGAGAAACTTCATGACAGAGAGGATAAACAGAAACTACAGGACATAGAGGTTTAGCAGTGAAACTTCAGGACAGACAGGTTAAACAGAAACTTCAGGACATAGAGGTTAAAAAGTGAAACTTAAGGACAGAGATGATAAACAGAAAAACTTCAGGACAGAGAGGTTAAACAGAAACTTCAGGACACAGAGTTTAAACAGAGAAACTTTAGGACAGACAGGTTAAACAGAAACTTCAGGACATAGAGGTTAACCAGAGAAACTTCAGGACAGAGAGGTTAAACAGTGAAACTTCTGGACAGAGATGATAAATAGAGAAACTTCAGGACAGAGAGGTTAACCAGAAACTTCAGGACACAGATGTTAAACAGAGAAACTTTAGGACAGACAGGTTAAACAGAAACTTCAGGACAGAGAGGTTAAACAAAGAAAGTTCAGGACAGAGAGGTTAAACAGGGAAACTTAAGGACAGAGAGGTTAAACAGATGATGTTCAGAACAGAGAGGTTAAACAGATAAACTTCAGGAAAAAGATTTTAAACAGAGAAACTTGAGGACAGACAGATTAAACAGAGAAACTTCAGGACAGAGAGATTAAACAGAGAAATTTCAGGACAGAGAGATTAAACAGAGAAATTTCAGGACAGAGTGGTTAAACAGAGAAACTTCAGGACAGAGAGGTTAAACAGAGAAATTTCAGGACAGAGTAGTTAAACAGAGAAACTTCAGGAGAGAGAGGTTAATCAGAGAAACTTCAGGACAGAGAGGATAAACAGAGAAACGTCAGGACAGAGAGGTTAATCAGAGAGACGGCAGGACAGAGAGGTTAAACAGAGAGACGGCAGGACAGAGAGATTAAACAGAGAAATTTCAGGACAGAGAGATTAAACAGAGAAACTTCATGACAGAGAGGATAAACAGAAACTACAGGACATAGAGGTTTAGCAGTGAAACTTCAGGACAGACAGGTTAAACAGAAACTTCAGGACATAGAGGTTAAAAAGTGAAACTTAAGGACAGAGATGATAAACAGAAAAACTTCAGGACAGAGAGGTTAAACAGAAACTTCAGGACACAGAGTTTAAACAGAGAAACTTTAGGACAGACAGGTTAAACAGAAACTTCAGGACATAGAGGTTAACCAGAGAAATTTCAGGACAGAGAGGTTAAACAGTGAAACTTCTGGACAGAGATGATAAATAGAGAAACTTCAGGACAGAGAGGTTAACCAGAAACTTCAGGACACAGATGTTAAACAGAGAAACTTTAGGACAGACAGGTTAAACAGAAACTTCAGGACAGAGAGGTTAAACAAAGAAAGTTCAGGACAGAGAGGTTAAACAGGGAAACTTAAGGACAGAGAGGTTAAACAGATGATGTTCAGAACAGAGAGGTTAAACAGATAAACTTCAGGAAAAAGATTTTAAACAGAGAAACTTGAGGACAGACAGATTAAACAGAGAAACTTCAGGACAGAGAGATTAAACAGAGAAATTTCAGGACAGAGAGATTAAACAGAGAAACTTCAGGACAGAGAGGTTAAACAGAGAAACTTCAGGACAGAGAGGTTAAACAGAGAAATTTCAGGACAGAGTAGTTAAACAGAGAAACTTCAGGAGAGAGAGGTTAATCAGAGAAACTTCAGGACAGAGAGGATAAACAGAGAAACGTCAGGACAGAGAGGTTAATCAGAGAGACGGCAGGACAGAGAGGTTAAACAGAGAGACGGCAGGACAGAGAGGTTAAACAGAGAAACTTCAGGACAGAGAGGTTAAACAGGGAAACTTCTGGACAAAGAGGTTAAACACAGAAACTTCAGGACAGAGATGTTAAACAGAGAAACTTCAGGACGGAGATGTTCAACTGCGAAACTTCAGGACAGAGAGTTCAAACAGTGAAACTTCAGGACAGAGATGTTAAACTTAGAGACTTCAGGACAGAGATGTTAAACAGAGAATCTTCAGGACAGAGAGGTTAAACAGAGAAACTTCAGGAGAGAGAGGTTAATCAGCGAAACTTCAGGACAGAGAGGTTAAACAGAAAAACGTCAGGACAGAGAGGTTAAACTGAGAATCTTCAGGACAGAGATGTTAAACAGAGAAACTTCAGGACAGAGAGGTTAAACAGAAACTTCAGGACATAGAGGTTAAACAGAAAATCTTCAGGACAGTGAGTTAAACTGAGAAACATTAGGACAGAGAGGTTAAACAGAAACTTCAGGACATAGAGGTTAAACAGAGACACTTCAGGACAGAGAGGATAAACAGAAACTTCAGGACATAGAGGTTAAACAGTGAAACTTCAGGACAGAGATGATAAACAGAGAAACATCAGGACAGATAGGTTAAACAGAGAAACTTCAGTACAGAGAGGTTAAAGATGGAAACTTCAGGACAGATATGTTAAACAGAGAAACTAAAGGACAGAGAGGTTAAACAGAGAAACTTCAGGACAGAGAGGTGAAACAGAGAAGGTTTTGAACAGAGAAGTTAAACAGAGTATCTCAGGACAGAGAGTTTATAAGAGAAACATCAGGACAGAGAGGTTAAACTGAGAAACTTCAGTACAGAGAGGTTAAACCGAGAAACTTCAGGACAGAGAGGTTAAACAGAGAAACTTTAGGACAGAGAGGTAAAACAGAGAAACTTCAGGACAGAGAGGTTAAACAGAGAAACCTCAGGACAGAGATGTTAAACAGAGAAACTTCAGGACAGGGAGGTTAAACAGAGAAACCTCAGGACAGAGAGGTTAAACAGAGAAACTTCAGGACAGGGAGGTTAAACAGAGAAACCTCAGGACAGACAGTTTAAACAGAGAGACTTCAGGACAGAGAGGGTAGATTGAGAAACTTTAGGACAGAGAGGTTAAACAGAGAAACTTCAGGACAGAGAGGTTAAAGAGAGAAACTTCAGGACAGAGAGGTTAAACAGAGAAACTTCAGGAAAGAGAGGTTAAACAGAGAAACTTCAGGACAGAGAGGTTAATCAGAGAGACGGCAGGACAGAGAGGTTAAACAGAGAAACTTCAGGACAGTGAGGTTAAACAGAGAAACTTCAGGACAGAGAGGTTAAACAGAGAATCTTCAGGACAGAGAGTTTAAACAGAGAGACGGCAGGACAGAGAGGTTAAACAGAGAAACTTCAGGACAGAGAGGTTACACAGAGAGACGGCAGGACAGAGAGGTTAAACAGAGAATCTTCAGGACGGAGAGGTTAAACAGAGAGACGGCAGGACAGAGAGGTTAAACAGAGAAACTTCAGGACAGAGAGGTTAAACAGAGAGACTTCAGGAAAGAGAGGTTAAATGAGAAACTTCAGGACAGAGAGGTTAAACAGAGAAACTTCAGGACAGAGAGGTTAAACAGAGAAACTTCAGGACAGAGAGGTTAAACAGAGAAACTTCAGGTCAGAGAGGTTAAACAGAGAAACTTCAGGACAGAGAGGTTAAACAGAGAAACTTCAGGACAGAGAGGTAAAACAGAGAGACGGCAGGACAGAGAGGTTAAACAGAGAAACTTCAGGACAGAGAGGTTAAACAGGGAAACTTCAGGAAAGAGAGATTAAACAGAGAAACGTCAGGACAGAGAGGTTAATCAGAGACACGGCAGGACAGAGAGATTAAACAGAGAAACTTCAGATAAGAGATATTAAACAGACAAACTTCAGGACAGAGAGGTTAAACAGAGCAACTTCAGGACAGATTGGTTAAACAGCGAAAATTCAAGTCAGAAATGAAAAACAGAGAAACTTCAGGACATAGAGGTTAAACAGTGAAACTTAAATACAGAGATGATAAACAGAAAGACTTCAGAGCAGAGAGGTTAAACAGAAACTTCAGCACACAGAGGTTAAACAGAGAAACTTTAGGACAGACATGTTAAACAGAAACTTCAGGACATAGAGGTTAACCAGAGAAACTTCAGGACAGAGAGGTTAAACAGTGAAACATCAGGACAGAGAGGATAAATAGAGAAACTTGAGGACAGAGAGGTTAAGCAGAGAAACATCAGGACAGACAGGATAAACAGAAACTTCAGGACATAGAGGTTAAACAGTGAAACTTCAGGACAGAGATGATAAACAGAGAAACTTCAGGACAGAGAGGTTAAACAGAAACTTCAGGACACAGATGTTAAACAGAGAAACTTTAGGACAGACAGGTTAAACAGAATCTTCAGGTCATAGAGGTTAAGCAGAGAAATTTCAGGAGAGAGAGGTTAAACAGAGAAATTTCAGGACAGAGAGGTTAAACAGAGAAACATCAGGACAGAGAGGTTAAACAGAGAAACTTCAGGACAGAGAGGATAGACAGAAACCTCAGGACGGAGAGGTTAAACAGAGAATTTTCAGGACAGAGAGGATAAACAGAGAAACTTCAGGACATAGAGGTTAAACAGAGAAACTACAGGAGAGAGAGATTAAACAGAGAAACTTCAGGACAGAGAGGTTAAACAGAGAAACCTCAGGACAGAGAGATTAAACAGAGAAACTTCAGGACAGAGAGTTTAAACAGAGAAACTTCAGGACAGAGAAGTTAAACAGAGAAATTTCAGGACAGAGAAGTTAAACAGAGAAATTTCAGGACAGTGAGATTAAACAGAGAAACTTCAGGACAAGAGGTTAAACAGAGAAACTTCAGGACAGAGAAGTTAAACAGAGAAATTTCAGGACAGTGAAATTAAACAGAGAAACTTCAGGACAGAGAGTTTAAACAGAGAAACTTCAGGACAAGAGGTTAAACAGAGAAACTTCAGGACAGAGAAGTTAAACAGAGAAACTTCAGGACAGAGAGATTAAACAGAGAAACTTCAGGACAGAGAGGTTAAACACAGAAACTTCAGGACAGAGAAGTTAAAAAGAGAAACTTCAGGACAGAGAGGTTAAACAGAGATACATCAGGACAGAGAGGTCAAACAGAGATACTTCAGGACAGAGAGGTTAAACAGAGAAACTTCATGACAGAGAGGATAAACAGAAACTACAGGACATAGAGGTTTAGCAGTGAAACTTCAGGACAGACAGGTTAAACAGAAACTTCAGGACATAGAGGTTAAAAAGTGAAACTTAAGGACAGAGATGATAAACAGAAAAACTTCAGGACAGAGAGGTTAAACAGAAACTTCAGGACACAGAGTTTAAACAGAGAAACTTTAGGACAGACAGGTTAAACAGAAACTTCAGGACATAGAGGTTAACCAGAGAAACTTCAGGACAGAGAGGTTAAACAGTGAAACTTCTGGACAGAGATGATAAATAGAGAAACTTCAGGACAGAGAGGTTAACCAGAAACTTCAGGACACAGATGTTAAACAGAGAAACTTTAGGACAGACAGGTTAAACAGAAACTTCAGGAAAGAGAGGTTAAACAGAGAAACGTCTGGACAGAGAGGTTAAACAGAGAAACTTCAGGACAGAGAGGTTAAACAGAGAAACTTCAGGACAGAGAGGTTAAACAGAGAACCTTCATGACAGAGAGGTTAAACAGAGAAATTTCAGGACAGAGAGGATAAACAGAGAAACTTCAGGACAGAGAGGTTAAACAGAGAAACGTCAGGACAGAGAGGTGAAACAGAAACTTCAGGACATAGAGGTTAAACAGCGAAACTTCAGGACAGAGATGATAAACAGAGAAACATCAGGACAGAGAGGTTAAACAGAGAAACTTCAGTACAGAGAGGTTAAAGATGGAATCTTCAGGACAGATAGGTTAAACAGAGAAACTAAAGGACAGAGAGGTTAAACAGAGAAACTTCAGGACAGAGAGGTGAAACAGAGAAGTTTTCGAACAGAGAATTTAAACAGAGTATCTCAGGACAGAGAGTTTATAAGAGAAACATCAGGACAGAGAGGTTAAACCGAGAAACTTCAGTACAGAGAGGTTAAACCGAGAAACTTCAGGACAGAGAGGTTAAACAGAGAAACTTCAGGACAGAGAGGTTAAACAGAGAAACTTCAGGACAGAGAGGTTAAACAGAGAAACCTCAGGACAGAGATGTTAAACAGAGAAGCTTCAGGACAGGGAGTTTAAACTGAGAAACCTCAGGACAGAGAGGTTAAACAGAGAAACTTCAGGACAGGGAGGTTAAACAGAGAAACCTCAGGACAGAGAATTTAAACAGAGAGACTTCAGGACAGAGAGGGTAGATTGAGAAATTTTAGGACAGAGAGGTTAAACAGAGAAACTTCAGGACAGAGAGGTTAAAGAGAGAAACTTCAGGACAGAGAGGTTAAACAGAGAAACTTCAGGACAGAGAGGTTAAACAGAGAAACTTCAGGACAGAGAGGTTAAACAGAGAAACGTCAGGACAGAGAGGTTAAACAGAGAAACTTTAGGACAGACAGGTTAAACAGAAACTTCAGGACATAGAGGTTAAACATTGAAACTTCAGGACAGAGATGAAAAACAGAGAAACTTCAGGACATAGAGGTTAAACAGAGAAACTTCATTACAGAGAGGTTAAAGATGGAAACTTCAGGACAGATAGGTTAAACAGAGAAACTAAAGGACAGAGAGGTTAAACAGAGAAACTTCAGGACAGAGAGGTGAAACAGGGAACGTTTCGAACAGAGAGGTTAAACAGAGTATCTGAGGACAGAGAGTTTATAAGAGAAACATGAGGACAGAGAGGTTTATCCGAGAAACTTCAGTACAGAGAGGTTAAACCGAGAAACTTCAGGACATAGAGGTTAAACAGAGAAACCTCAGGACTGAGTGGTTAAACATATAAACTTCAGGACAGATAGGTTAAACAATGAAACATCAGGACAGAGAGATTAAACAGAGAAACTTCAGGATAGAGAGGTTAAACAGAGTGACTTCAGGACAGAGAGGGTAGACTGAGAAACTTTAGGACAGAGAGGTTAAACAGAGAAATTTCAGGACAGAGAGGTTAAACAGAGAAAGTTCAGGACAGAGAGGTTAAACAGGGAAACTTAAGGACAGAGAGGTTAAACAGATGATGTTCAGAACAGAGAGGTTAAACAGATAAACCACAGGAAAAAGATTTTAAACAGAGAAACTTGAGGACAGACAGATTAAACAGAGAAACTTCAGGACAGAGAGATTAAACAGAGAAACTTCAGGACAGAGAGATTAAACAGAGAAACTTCAGGACAGAGAGGTTAAACAGAGACACTTCAGGACAGAGAGGTTAAACAGCGAAATTTCAGGACAGAGTAGTTAAACAGAGAAACTTCAGGAGAGAGAGGTTAATCAGAGAAACTTCAGGACAGAGAGATTAAACAGAGAAACGTCAGGACAGAGAGGTTAATCAGAGAGACGGCAGGACAGAGAGGTTAAACAGAGAGACGGCAGGACAGAGAGGTTAAACAGAGAAACTTCAGGACAGAGAGGTTAAACAGGGAAAATTCTGGACAAAGAGGTTAAACACAGAAACTTCAGGACAGAGATGTTAAACAGAGAAACTTCAGGACGGAGATGTTCAACTGCGAAACTTCAGGACAGAGAGTTCAAACAGTGAAACTTCAGGACAGAGATGTTAAACTTAGAGACTTCAGGACAGAGATGTTAAACAGAGAAACTTCAGGACAGAGAGGTTAAACAGAGAAACTTCAGGAGAGAGAGGTTAATCAGCGAAACTTCAGGACAGAGAGGTTAAACAGAAAAACTTCAGGACAGAGAGGTTAAACTGAGAATCTTCAGGACAGAGAGGTTAAACAGAGAAACTTCAGGACATAGAGGTTAAACAGAGACACTTCAGGACAGAGAGGATAAACAGAAACTTCAGGACATAGAGGTTAAACAGTGAAACTTCAGGACAGAGATGATAAACAGAGAAACATCAGGACAGAGAGGTTAAACAGAGAAACTTCAGTACAGAGAGGTTAAAGATGGAAACTTCAGGACAGATAGGTTAAACAGAGAAACTAAAGGACAGAGAGGTTAAACAGATAAACTTCAGGACAGAGAGGTGAAACAGAGAAGGTTTCGAAAAGAGAAGTTAAACAGAGTATCTCAGGACAGAGAGTTTATAAGAGAAACATCAGGACAGAGAGGTTAAACCGAGAAACTAGAGTACAGAGAGGTTAAACCGAGAAACTTCAGGACAGAGAGGTTAAACAGAGAAACTTCAGGACAGAGAGGTTAAACAGAGAAACTTCAGGACAGAGAGGTTAAACAGAGAAACCTCAGGACAGAGATGTTAAACAGAGAAACTTCAGGACAGGGAGGTTAAACAGAGAAACCTCAGGACAGAGAGGTTAAACAGAGAAACTTCAGGACAGGGAGGTTAAACAGAGAAACCTCAGGACAGACAGTTTAAACAGAGAGACTTCAGGACAGAGAGGGTAGATTGAGAAAGTTTAGGACAGAGAGGTTAAACATAGAAACTTCAGGACAGAGATGTTAAAGAGAGAAACTTCAGGACAGAGAGGTTAAACAGAGAAACTTCAGGACAGAGAGGTTAAACAGAGAAACTTCAGGACAGAGAGGTTAATCAGAGAGACGGCAGGACAGAGAGGTTAAACAGAGAAACTTCAGGACAGTGAGGTTAAACAGAGAACCTTCAGGACAGAGTGGTTAAACAGAGAAACTTCAGGACAGAGAGATTAAACAGAGAGACGGCAGGACAGAGAGGTTAAACAGAGAAACTTCAGGACAGAGAGGTTACACAGAGAGACGGCAGGACAGAGAGGTTAAACAGAGAATCTTCAGGACGGAGAGGTTAAACAGAGAGACGGCAGGACAGAGAGGTTAAACAGAGAAACTTCAGGACAGAGAGGTTAAACAGAGAAACTTCAGGAAAGAGAGGTTAAACAGAGAAACTTCAGGACAGAGAGGTTAAACAGAGAAACTTCAGGACAGAGAGGTTAAACAGAGAAACTTCAGGACAGAGAGGTTAAACAGAGAAACTTCAGGACAGAGAGGTTAAACAGAGAAACTTCAGGACAGAGAGGTTAAACAGAGAAACTTCAGGACAGAGAGGTAAAACAGAGAGACGGCAGGACAGAGAGTTTAAACAGAGAAACTTCAGGACAGAGAGGTTAAACAGGGAAACTTCAGGAAAGAGAGATTAAACAGAGAAACATCAGGACAGAGAGGTTAATCAGAGACACGGCAGGACAGAGAGATTAAACAGAGAAACTTCAGATAAGAGATATTAAACAGACAAACTTCAGGACAGAGAGGTTAAACAGAGCAACTTCAGGACAGATTGGTTAAACAGCGAAAATTCAAGTCAGAAATGATAAACAGAGTAACTTCAGGACAGAGAGGTTAAACAGTGAAACTTAAATACAGAGATGATAAACAGAAAGACTTCAGGGCAGAGAGGTTAAACAGAAACTTCAGCACATAGAGGTTAAACAGAGAAACTTTAGGACAGACATGTTAAACAGAAACTTCAGGACATAGAGGTTAACCAGAGAAACTTCAGGACAGAGAGGTTAAACAGAGAAACATCAGGACAGAGAGGATAAATAGAGAAACTTGAGGACAGAGAGGTTAAGCAGAGAAACATCAGGACAGACAGGATAAACAGAAACTTCAGGACATAGAGGTTAAACAGTGAAACTTCAGGACAGAGATGATAAACAGAGAAACTTCAGGACAGAGAGGTTAAACAGAAACTTCAGGACACAGATGTTAAACAGAGAAACTTTAGGACAGACAGGTTAAACAGAATCTTCAGGTCATAGAGGTTAAGCAGAGAAATTTCAGGACAGAGATGTTAAACAGAGAAATTTCAGGACAGAGAGGTTAAACAGAGAAATTTAAGGACAGAGAGGTTAAACAGATAGACGGCAGGACAGAGAGGTTAAACAGAGAAACTTCAGGACAGAGAGGTTAAACAGGGAAACATCAGGACAGATAGGTTAAACAGAGAAACTTCAGGACAGAGAGGATAGACAGAAA
Source organism: Cetorhinus maximus (assembly GCF_964194155.1). Taxonomy (NCBI): domain Eukaryota; kingdom Metazoa; phylum Chordata; class Chondrichthyes; order Lamniformes; family Cetorhinidae; genus Cetorhinus; species Cetorhinus maximus. The sequence continues at coordinate 72,736 of NW_027596735.1, read as the reverse complement.
CCTCAGGACGGAGAGGTTAAACAGAGAATTTTCAGGACAGAGAGGATAAACAGAGAAACTTCAGGACAGAGAGGTTAAACAGAGAAACTTCAGGAGAGAGAGATTAAACAGAGAAACTTCAGACAGAGAGGTTAAACAGAGAAACCTCAGGACAGAGAGATTAAACAGAGAAACTTCAGGACAGAGAGTTTAAACAGAGAAACTTCAGGACAGAGAAGTTAAACAGAGAAATTTCAGGACAGTGAAGTTAAACAGAGAAATTTCAGGACAGTGAGATTAAACAGAGAAACTTCAGGACAAGAGGTTAAACAGAGAAACTTCAGGACAGAGAAGTTAAACAGAGAAATTTCAGGACAGTGAAATTAAACAGAGAAACTTCAGGACAGAGAGTTTAAACAGAGAAACTTCAGGACAAGAGGTTAAACAGAGAAACTTCAGGACAGAGAAGTTAAACAGAGAAACTTCAGGACAGAGAGATTAAACAGAGAAACTTCAGGACAGAGAGGTTAAACACAGAAACTTCAGGACAGAGAAGTTAAACAGAGAAACTTCAGGACAGAGAGGTTAAACAGAGATACATCAGGACAGAGAGGTCAAACAGAGATACTTCAGGACAGAGAGGTTAAACAGAGAAACTTCATGACAGAGAGGATAAACAGAAACTTCAGGACATAGAGGTTTAGCAGTGAAACTTCAGGACAGACAGGTTAAACAGAAACTTCAGGACATAGAGGTTAAACAGTGAAACTTAAGGACAGAGATGATAAACAGAAAAACTTCAGGACAGAGAGGTTAAACAGAAACTTCAGGACACAGAGTTTAAACAGAGAAACTTTAGGACAGACAGGTTAAACAGAAACTTCAGGACATAGAGGTTAACCAGAGAAACTTCAGGACAGAGAGGTTAAACAGTGAAACTTCTGGACAGAGATGATAAATAGAGAAACTTCAGGACAGAGAGGTTAACCAGAAACTTCAGGACACAGATGTTAAACAGAGAAACTTTAGGACAGACAGGTTAAACAGAAACTTCAGGACAGAGAGGTTAAACAGAGAAATTTCAGGACAGAGAGGTTAAACATATAAACTTCAGGACAGATAGGTTAAACAATGAAACATCAGGACAGAGAGATTTAGCAGAGAAACTTCAGGATAGAGAGGTTAAACAGAGAGACTTCAGGACAGAGAGGGTAGACTGAGAAACTTTAGGACAGAGAGGTAAAACAAAGAAATTTCAGGACAGAGAGGTTAAAAAGAGAAAGTTCAGGACAGAGAGGTTAAACAGGGAAACTAAAGGACAGAGAGGTTAAACAGATGATGTTCAGAACAGAGAGGTTAAACAGATAAACTTCCGGAAAATGATTTTAAACAGAGAAACATCAGGACAGACAGATTAAACAGAGAAACTTCAGGACAGAGAGGTTAAAGAGAGAAACTTCAGGACAGAGAGGTTAAACAGAGAAATTTCAGGACAGAGAGGTTAAACAGAGAAACTTCAGGACAGAGAGGTTAAACAGAGAAATTTCAGGACAAAGAGATTAAACAGCGAAACTTCAGGACAGAGAGGTTAAACAGAGAAATTTCAGGAAAGAGAGGTTAATCAGAGAAACTTCAGGACAGAGAGGTTAAACAGAGAGACGGCAGGACAGAGAGGTGAAACAGAGAAACTTCAGGACAGAGAGGTTAAACAGAGAAACTTCAGGACAGAGAGGTTAAACAGAGAAACTTCAGTACAGAGATGTTAAACAGAGAAACTTCAGGACAGAGAGGTTAAACAGAAAAACTTCAGGACAGAGAGTATAAACAGAGAAACTTCAGGACAGAGAGGTTAAACAGAGAAACTTCAGGACAGAGAGGTTAAACAGAGAAACTTCAGGACAGAGAGGTTAAACAGAGAAACTTCAGTACAGAGATGTTAAACAGAGAAACTTCAGGACAGAGAGGTTAAACAGAAAAACTTCAGGACAGAGAGTATAAGCAGAGAAACTTCAGGACAGAGAGGTTAAACAGAGAAACTTCAGGACAGAGAGGTTAAACAGAGAAACTTTAGGACAGAGAGGTTAAACAGAAACTTCAGGACATAGAGGTTAAACAGAGAAACATCAGTACAGAGAGGTTAAAGATGGAAACTTCAGGACAGAAAGGTTAAACAGAGAAACTAAAGGACAGAGAGGTTAAACAGAGAATCTTCAGGACAGAGAGGTGAAACAGAGAAGGTTTCGAACAGAGAGGTTAAACAGAGTATCTCAGGATAGAGAGTTTATAAGAGAAACATCAGGAAAGAGAGGTTATACAGAGAAACCTCAGGACAGGGAGGTTAAACAGAGAACCTTCAGGACACAGATGTTAAACAGAGAAACTTTAGGACAGACAGGTTAAACAGAAACTTCAGGAGAGAGAGGTTAAACAGAGAAACTTCAGGACAGAGAGGTTAAACATATAAACTTCAGGACAGATAGGTTAAACAATGAAACATCGGGACAGAGAGATTAAACAGAGAAACTTCAGGATAGAGAGGTTAAACAGAGAGACTTCAGGACAGAGAGGGTAGACTGAGAAACTTTAGGACAGAGAGGTTAAAAAGAGAAATTTCAGGACAGAGAGGTTAAACAGAGAAAGTTCAGGACCGAGAGGTTAAACAGGGAAACTTAAGGACAGAGAGGTTAAACAGTTGATGTTCAGAACAGAGAGGTTAAACAGATAAACTTCCGGAAAAAGATTTTAAACAGAGAAACATCAGGACAGACAGATTAAACAGAGAAACCTCAGGACAGAGAGGTTAAAGAGAGAAACTTCAGGACAGAGAGGTTAAACAGAGAAATTTCAGGACAGAGAGGTTAAACAGAGAAACTTCAGGACAGGAGGTTAAGCAGAGAAATTTCAGGTCAGAGAGGTTAAACAGAGAAACTTCAGGACAGAGAGTTTAAACAGAGAAATTTCAGGACAAAGAGATTAAACAGCGAAACTTCAGGACAGGGAGTTTTAACAGAGAAATTTCAGGAAAGAGAGGTTAATCAGAGAAACTTCAGAACAGAGAGGTTAAACAGAGAGACGACAGGACTGAGAGGTGAAACAGAGAAACTTCAGGACAGAGAGGTTAAACAGAGAAACTTCAGGACAGATAGGTTAAACAGAGAAACTTCAGGACAGAGAGGTTAAACAGAGAAACTTCAGTACTGAGATGTTAAACAGAGAAACTTCAGGACAGAGAGGTTAAACAGAAAAACTTCAGGACAGAGAGTATAAACAGAGAAACTTCAGGACAGAGAGGTTAAACAGAGAAACTTCAGGACAGAGAGGTTAAACAGAGAAACTTTAGGACAGACAGGTTAAACAGAAACTTCAGGACATAGAGGTTAAACAGTGAAACTTCAGGACAGAGATGATAAACAGAGAAACTTCAGGACAGCGAGGTTAAACAGAAACTTCAGGACACAGAGGTTAAACAGAGAAGTTTTAGGACAGACAGGTTAAACAGAAACTTCAGGACATAGAGGTTAAACAGAGAAACATCAGTACAGAGAGTTTTAAGATGGCAACTTCAGGACAGATAGGTTAAAAAGAGAAACTAAAGGACAGAGAGGTTAAACAGAGAATCTTCAGGACAGAGAGGTGAAACAGAGAAGGTTTTGAACAGTGAGGTTAAACAGAGTATATCAGGACAGAGAGTTTATAAGAGAAACATCAGGACAGAGAGGTTAAACCGAGAAACTTCAGTACAGAGAGGTTAAACCGAGAAACTTCAGGACAGAGATGTTAAACAGAGAAACTTCAGGACAGAGAGGTTAAACAGAGAAACCTCAGGACAGAGAGGATAAACAGAGAAACTTCAGGACAGAGAGTTTAAACAGAGAAACCTCAGGACAGAGAGGTTAAACAGAGAAACTTCAGGACAGAGAGGTTAAACATATAAACTTCAGGACAGATAGGATAAACAATGAAACATCAGGACAGAGAGATTAAACAGAGAAACTTCAGGATATAGAGGTTAACCAGAGAGACTTCAGGACAGAGAGGGTAGAGTGAGAAACTTTAGGACAGAGAGGTTAAACAGAGAAAGTTCAGGACAGATAGGTTAAACAGATAAACTTCAGGACAGAGAAGTTAAGCAGATAAACTTAAGGACAGAGAGGTTAAACAGATGATGTTCTGAACAGAGAGGTTAAACAGATAAACTTCAGGAAAAAGATTTTAAACAGAGAAACTTCAGGACAGACAGATTATAGAGAGAAACTTCAGGACAGAGAGATTAAACAGAGAAACTTCTGGACAGAGAGATTAAATAGGGAAACTTCAGGACAGAGAGGTTAAACAGAGAAACTTCAGGACAGAGAGGTTAAACAGAGAAACTTCAGGACAGCGAGGATAAACAAAGAAATTTCAGGACAGAGAGGTTAAACAGAGAAATTTCAGGACAGAGAAGTTAAGCAGAGAAACTTCAGGACAGAGAAGTGAAACAGAGAAACTTCAGGACAGAGAGGTTAAACAGAGAAACTTCAGGACAGAGAGGTTAAACAGAGAAACTTCAGGACAGAGAGGTTAAACAGAGAAACTTCAGGACAGAGAGGTTAAACAGGGAAACTTCTGGACAAAGAGGTTAAACACAGAAACTTCAGGGCAGAGATGTTAAACAGAGAAACTTCAGGACGGTGAGGTTCAACTGCGACACTTCAGGACAGAGAGTTCAAACAGTGAAACTTCAGGACAGAGAGGTTAAACAGAGAAACTTCAGGACAGAGAGGTTAAACAGAGAAACTTCAGGACAGACTTTTAAACAGAGAAACTTCAGGACAGAGAGGTTAAACAGAGAAACTTCAGTACAGGGAGGTTAAACAGAGAAACTTCAGGTCAAAGAGGTTAAACAGATAAACTTTAGGACAGACAGGTTAAAGAGAAACTTCAGGACATAGAGGTTAAACAGTGAAACTTCAGGACAGAGATGAAAAACAGAGAAACTTCAGGACAGAGAGGTTAAACAGAAACTTCAGGACACAGAGGTTAAACAGAGAAACTTTAGGACAGACAGGTTAAAAGGAAACTTCAGGACATCGAGGTTAAACAGAGAAACTTCAGTACAGATAGGTTAAAGATGGAAACTTCAGGACAGATTGGTTAAACAGAGAAACTTCAGGACATAGAAGTTAAACAGAGAAACTTCATTACAGAGAGGTTAAAGATGGAAACTTCAGGACAGATAGGTTAAACAGAGAAACTTCCGTACAGAGAGGTGAAACAGGGAAGGTTTCGAACAGAGAGGTTAAACAGAGTATCTGAGGACAGAGAGTTTATAAGAGAAACATGAGGACAGGGAGGTTATAGCGAGAAACTTCAGTACAGAGAGGTTAAACCGAGAATCTTCAGGACAGAGAGGTTAAACAGAGAATCCTCAGGACAGAGTGGTTAATCATATAAACTTCAGGACAGATAGGTTAAACAATGAAACATCAGGACAGAGAGATTAAACAGAGAAACTTCATTACAGAGAGGTTAAAGATGGAAACTTCAGGACAGATAGGTTAATCAGAGAAACTAAAGGACAGAGAGGTTAAACAGAGAAACTTCAGGACAGAGAGGTGAAACAGGGATGGTTTCAAACAGAGAGGTTAAACAGAGTATCTGAGGACAGAGAGTTTATAAGAGAAACATGAGGACAGAGAGGTTAAACCGAGAAACTTCAGTACAGAGAGGTTAAACCGAGAAACTTCAGGACAGAGAGGTTAAACAGAGAAACCTCAGGACAGAGTGGTTAAACATATAAACTTCAGGACAGATAGGTTAAACAATGAAACATCAGGACAGAGAGATTAAACAGAGAAACTTCAGGATATAGAGGTTAAACAGAGAGACTTCAGGACAGAGAGGGTAGAGTGAGAAACTTCAGGACAGACAGATTAAAGAGAGAAACTTTAGGACAGAGAAGTTAAACAGAGAAACTTCAGGACAGAGAGGTTAATGAGAGAAACTTCAGGACAGAGAGGTTAAACAGAGAAACTTCAGGACAGAGAGGTTAAACAGAGAAACTTCAGGACAGAGAGGTTAAACAGGGAAACTTCTGGACAAAGAGGTTAAACACAGAAACTTCAGGACAGAGATGTTAAACAGAGAAACTTCAGGATGGAGAGGTTCAACTGCGAAACTTCAGGACAGAGAGTTCAAACAGTGAAACTTCAGGACAGAGAGGTTAAACAGAGAAACTTCAGGACAGAGAGGTTAAACAGAGAAACTTCAGGACAGACTTTTAAACAGAGAAACTTCAGGACAGAGAGGTTAAACAGAGAAACTTCAGGACAGAGAGGTTAAACAGAGAAACTTTAGGACAGACAGGTTAAACAGAAACTTCAGGACATAGAGGTTAAACAGTGAAACTTCAGGACAGAGATGAAAAACAGAGAAACTTCAGGACAGAGAGGTTAAACAGAAACTTCAGGACACAGAGGTTAAACAGAGAAACTTTAGGACAGAGAGGTTAAACAGAGAAATTTCAGGACAGAGAGGATAAACAGAGAAACTTCAGAGCAGAGAGATTATACAGAGAAACTTCAGGACAGAGAGGTTAAATAGAGAAATTTCAGGAGAGAGAGGATAAACAGAGAAACTTCAGAATAGAGACGTTAAACAGAGAAACTTCAGGACAGTGAGATTAAACAGAGAAACTTCAGGACAGAGAGGTTATACAGAGAAATTTCAGGACAGAGACGATAAACAGAGAAACATCAGGACAGAGAGGTTAAACAGAGAAACGTCAGGACAGAGAGGTTACACAGAGAAATTTCAGGACAGAGAGGTTAAACAGAGAAACTTCAGGACAGAGAGGTTAAACAGAGAAACTTCAGGACAGAGAGGTTAAACAGAGAAACTTCAGGACATTGAGGTTAAACAGCGAAACTTCAGGACAGAGAGTTTAAACAGAGAAACTTCAGGACAGAGAGGTTAAACAGAGAAAGTTCAGGGATGGGAGGTTAAACAGAGAAACTTCAGGACAGAGAAGTTAAACAGAGAAATTTCAGGACAGTGAGATTAAACAGAGAAACTTCAGGACAGATAGTTTAAACAGAGAAACTTCAGGACAAGAGGTTAAACAGAGAAACTTCAGGACAGAGAAGTTAAACAGAGAAATTTCAGGACAGTGAGATTAAACAGAGAAACTTCAGGACAGAGAGTTTAGACACAGAAACTTCAGGACAGAGACGTTAAACAGAGAAACTTCAGGACAGAGAAGTTAAACAGAGAAATTTCAGGACAGTGAGATCAAACAGAGAAACTTCAGGACAGAGAGTTTAGACAGAGAAATTTCAGGACAGAGAGATTAAACAGAGAAACTTCAGGACAGAGAGGTTAAACAGAGAAATTTAAGGACAGAGAGGTTAAACAGAGAAACTTCAGGACAGAGAGTTTAAACAGAGAAACTTCAGGACAGAGAGGTTAAACAGAAACTTCAGGACACAGAGTCAAAACAGAGAAACTTTAGGACAGACAGGTTAAACAGAAACTTCAGGACATAGAGGTTAACCAGAGAAACTTCAGGACAGAGAGTTTAAACAGAGTAACAACAGTACAGAGAGGATAAATAGAGAAACTTCAGGACAGAGAGGTTAAACAAAGAAACATCAGGAAAGAGAGCAGAAACAGAAACTTCAGGACATAGAGGTTAAACAGTGAAACTTCATGACAGAGATGATAAATAGAGAAACTTCAGGTCAGAGAGGTTAAACAGAAACTTCAAGACACAGATGTTAAACAGAGAAACTTTAGGACAGAGAGGTTAAACAGAAACTTCAGGACATAGAGGTTAATCAGAGAAATTTCAGGACAGAGAGGTTAAACCGAGAAACTTCAGGACAGAGAGGTGAAACAGAGAATCCTCAGGAGAGAGAGGTTAAACAGAGAAACCTCAGCACAGAGGAGTTAAACAGAGAAACTTCAGGACAGAGAGGTTAAACATATACACTTCAGGACAGATAGGTTAAACAATGAAACATCAGGACAGAGAGATTAAACAGAGAAACTTCAGGATAGAGAGGTTAAACATAGAGACTTCAGGACAGAGAGGGTAGACTGAGAAACTTTCGGACAGAGAGGTTAAACAGAGAAATTTCAGGACAGAGAGGTTAAACAGAGAAAGTTCAGGACAGAGAGGTTAAACAGGGAATCTTAAGGACAGAGAGGTTAAACAGATGATGTTCAGAATAGAGAGGTTAAACAGATAAACTTCAGGAAAAAGATTTTAAACAGAGAAACCTCAGGACAGACAAATTAAACAGAGAAACTTCAGGACAGAGAGGTTAAAGATGGAAACTTCAGGACAGATAGGTTAAACAGAGAAACTAAAGGACAGAGAGGTTAAACAGAGAAACTTCAGGACAGAGAGGTGAAACAGGGATGGTTTCGAACAGAGAGTTTAAACAGAGTATCTGAGGACAGAGAGTTTATAAGAGAAACATGAGGACAGAGAGGTTAAACCGAGAAACTTCAGTACAGAGAGGTTAAACCGAGAAACTTCAGGACAGAGAGGTTAAACAGAGAAACCTCAGGACAGAGTGGTTAAACATATAAACTTCAGGACAGATAGGTTAAACAATGAAACATCAGGACAGAGAGATTAAACAGAGAAACTTCAGGATAGAGAGGTTAAACAGAATGACTTCAGGACAGAGAGGGTAGACTGAGAATCTTTAGGACAGAGAGGTTAAACAGAGAAATTTCAGGACAGAGAGATTAAACAGCGAAACTTCAGGACAGAGAGGTTAAACAGAGAAATTTCAGGATAGAGAGATTAATCAGAGAAACTTCAGGACAGGGAGGTTAAACAGAGAGACGGCAGGACAGAGAGGTGAAACAGAGAACCTTCAGGACAGAGAGGTTAAACAGAGAAACTTCAGGACAGAGAGGTTAAACAGAGAAACTTCAGGACATAGAGGTTAAACAGAGAAATTTCACTACAGAGATGTTAAACAGAGAAACTTCAGGACAGAGAGGTTAAACAGAGAAACTTCAGGACAGAGAGGTTAAACAGAAAAACTTCAGGACAGAGAGTATAAACAGAGAAACTTCAGGACAGGGAGGTTAAACAGAGAAACTTTAGGACAGAGAGGTTAAACAGAGAATCATTAGGACAGACAGGTTAAACAGAAACTTCTGGACATAGAGGTTAAACAGTGAAACTTCTGGACAGAGATGATAAACAGAGAAACTTCAGGACAGAGAGGTTAAACAGAAACTTCAGGACACAGAGGTTAAACAGAGAAACTTTAGGACAGACAGGTTAAACAGAAACTTCAGGACATAGAGGTTAAACAGCGAAACTTCAGTACAGAGAGGTTAAAGATGGAAACTTCAGGACAGATAGGTTAAACAGAGAAAATAAAGGACAGAGAGGTTAAACAGAGAATCTTCAGGACAGAGAGGTGAAACAGAGAAGGTTTCGAACAGAGAGGTTCAACAGAGTATCTCAGGACAGAGAGTTTATAAGAGAAACATCAGGACAGAGAGGTTAAACCGAGAAACTTCAGTACAAAGAGGTTAAACCGAGAAACTTCAGGACAGAGAGGTTAAACAGAGAAACCTCAGGACAGAGAGGTTAAACAGAGAAACCTCAGGACAGAGAGGATAAACATAGAAACTTCAGGACAGAGAGGTTAAACAGAGAAACCTCAGGACAGAGAGGTTAAACAGAGAAACTTCAGGGCAGAGAGGTTAAACATATAAACTTCAGGACAGATAGGTTAAACAATGAAACATCAGGACAGAGAGAGTAAACAGCGAAACTTCAGGATAGAGAGGTTAAACAGAGAGACTTCAGGACAGAGAGGGTAGAGTGAGAAACTTTAGGACAGAGAGGTTAAACAGAGAAAGTTCAGGACAGAGAAGTTAAACAGATAAACTTCAGGACAGAGAAGTTAAACAGAGAAACTTAAGGCCAGAGAGGTTAACCAGATGATGTTCAGAACAGAGAGGTTAAACAGATAAACTTCAGGAAAAAGATTTTAAACAGAGAAACTTCAGGACAGACAGATTAAACAGAGAAACTTCAGGACAGAGAGATTAAACAGAGAAACTTCAGGACAGAGAGATTAAATAGAGAAACTTATTTCAGAGAGGTTAAACAGAGAAACTTCAGGACAGAGAGGTTAAACAGAGAAACTTCAGGACAGAGAGGTTAAACAGAGAAATTACAGGACAGAGAGGTTAAACAGAGAATCTTCAGGACAGAGAGGTTAAACAGAGAAACTTCTGGACAGAGAGGTTAAACAGAGAAACTTCAGGACAGAGAGGTTAATCAGAGAAACTTCAGGACAGAGATGTTAAACAGAGAAACTTCAGGACAGAGAGGTTAAACAGAGAAACTTCAGGACAGAGAGGTTAAACAGAGAATCTTCAGGACAGAGAGGTTAAGCAGAGAAACTTCAGGGCAGAGAGGTTAAACAGGGAAACTTCTGGACAAAGAGGTTAAACACAGAAACTTCAGGAGTGAGATGTTAAACAGAGAAACTTCAGGACGGAGAGGTTCAACTGCCAAACTTCAGGACAGAGAGTTCAAACAGTGAAACTTCAGGACAGAGAGGTTAAACAGAGAAACTTCAGGACAGAGAGGTTAAACAGAGAAACTTCAGGACAGAGAGGTTAAACAGAGAAACTTCAGGACAGAGAGGTTAAACAGAGAAACTTCAGGACAGAGAGGTTAAATAGAGAAACTTCAGGACAGAGAGGTTAAACAGAGAAACTTTAGGACAGACAGGTTAAACAGAAACTTCAGGACATAGAGGTTATACAGTGAAACATCAGGACAGAGATGAAATACAGAGAAACTTCAGGACAGAGAGGTTAAACAGAAACTTCAGGACACAGAGGTTAAACAGAGAAACTATAGGACAGACAGGTTAAACAGAAACTTCAGGACATCGAGGTTAAACAGAGAAACTTCAGTACAGAGAGGTTAAAGATGGAAACTTCAGGACAGATAGGTTAAACAGAGAAACTTCGGGATATAGAGGTTAAACAGAGAAACTTCATTACAGAGAGGTTAAAGATGGAATCTTCAGGACAGATAGGTTAAACAGAGAAACTAAAGGACAGAGAGGTTAAACAGAGTGACTTCAGGACAAAGAGGGTAGACTGAGAAACTTTAGGACAGAGAGGTTAAACAGAGAAATTTCAGGACAGAGAGGTTAAACAGAGAAAGTTCAGGACAGAGAGGTGAAACAGATAAACTTCAGGAAAAAGATTTTAAACAGAGAAACTTCAGGACAGACAGATTAAACAGAGAAACTTCAGGACAGAGATATTAAACAGAGAAACTTCAGGACAGAGAGATTAAAAAGAGAATCTTCAGGACAGAGAGGTTAAACAGAGAAACTTCAGGACAGAGAGGTTAAACAGAGAAATTTCAGGACAGAGAAGTTAAACAGAGAAACTTCAGGAGAGAGAGATTAAACAGAGAAACGTCAGGACAGAGAGGTTAATCAGAGAGACGGCAGGACAGAGAGGTTAAACAGAGAGACGGCAGGACAGAGAGGTTAAACAGAGAAACTTGAGGTCAGAGAGGTTAAACAGGGAAACTTCTGGACAAAGAGGTTAAACACAGAAACTTCAGGACAGAGATGTTAAACAGAGAAACTTCAGGACGGAGAGGTTCAACTGTGAAACTTCAGGACAGAGAGTTCAAACAGTCAAACTTCAGGACAGAGATGTTAAACTTAGAGACTTCAGGACAGAGATGTTAAACAGAGAAACTTCAGGACAGAGAGGTTAAACAGAGAAACTTCAGGACAGAGAGGTTAATCAGCGAAACTTCAGGACAGAGAGGTTAAACAGAGAAACTTCAGGACAGAGAGGATAAACAGTGAAACTTCAGGACAGAGATGTTAAACTTAGAGACTTCAGGACAGAGATGTTAAACAGAGAAACTTCAGGACAGAGAGGTTAAACAGAGATACTTCAGGACAGAGAGGTTAATCAGCGAAACTTCAGGACAGAGAGGTTAAACAGAGAAACTTCAGGACAGAGAGGTTAAACAGAGAAACTTCAGGACAGAGATGTTAAACAGAGAAACTTCAGGACAGAGAGGTTAAACAGAGAAACTTCAGGACAGAGAGGATAAACAGTGAAACTTCAGGACAGAGATGTTAAACTTAGAGACTTCAGGACAGAGATGTTAAACAGAGAAACTTCAGGACAGAGAGGTTAAACAGAGATACTTCAGGACAGAGAGGTTAATCAGCGAAACTTCAGGACAGAGAGGTTAAACAGAGAAACTTCAGGACAGAGAGGTTAAACAGAGAAACTTCAGGACAGAGATGTTAAACAGAGAAACTTCAGGACAGAGAGGTTAAACAGAAAAACTTCAGGACAGAGATGTTAAACTGAGAAACTTTAGGACAGACAGGTTAAACAGAAACTTTAGGACATAGAGGTTAAACAGAGACACTTCTGGACAGAGAGGATAAACAGAAACTTCAGGGCATAGAGGTTAAACAGTGAAACTTCAGGACAGAGATGATAAACAGAGAAACTTCAGGACAGAGAGGTTAAACAGAAACTTCAGGACACAGAGGTTAAACAGAGAAACTTCAGGACAGACAGGTTAAACAGAAACTTCAGGACATAGAGCTTAAACAGAGAAACTTCAGTACAGAGAGGTTAAAGATGGAAACTTCAGGACAGATAGGTTAAACAGAGAAACATCAGGACAGAGAGGTGAAACAGAGAAGGTTTCGAACAGAGAAGTTAAACAGAGTATCTCAGGACAGAGAGTTTATAAGAGAAACATCAGGACAGAGAGGTTAAACCGAGGAACTTCAGTAAAGAGAGGTTAAACCGAGAAACTTCAGAACAGAGAGGTTAAACAGAGAAACTTCAGGACAGAGAGGTTAAACAGAGAAACTTCAGGACAGAGAGGTTAAACAGAGAAACCTCAGGACAGAGAGGTAAAACAGAGAAACTTCAGGACAGAGAGGTTAAACAGAGAAACTTCAGGACAGAGAGGTTAAACAGAGAAACTTCAGGACAGAGAGGTTAAACAGAGAAACTTCAGGACGGAGAGGTTGAACAGAGAAACTTCAGGACAGAGAGGTTAAACAGAGAATCTTCAGGACAGAGAGGTTAAACAGAGAAACTTCAGGACAGTGAGGTTAAAGAGAGAAACTTCAGGATAGAGAGGTTAAACAGAGAAACGTCAGGACAGAGAAGTTAAACAGAGAAACTTCAGGACAGACAAGTTAAACAGAGAAACTTCAGGACAGAGAGTTTAAACAGAGAAACTTCAGGACAGAGAGGTTACACAGAGAGACGGCAGGACAGAGAGGTTAAACAGAGAAACTTCAGGACAGAGAGGTTAAACAGAGAAACTTCAGGACAGAGAGGTTACACAGAGATACGGCAGGACAGAGAGGTTAAACAGAGAAATTGCAGGCCAGAGAGGTTAAACAGACAAACTTCAGGACAGAGAGGTTAAACAGAGAAACTTCAGGACAGAGAGGTTAAACAGAGAAACTTCAGACCAGAGCGGTTAAACTGAGAAACTTCAGGACAGAGAGATTAAAACAGAGAAACTTCAAGACAGAGTGATTAAAACAGAGAAACTTCAGGACAGAGAGGTTAAACATAGAAACTTCAGGACAGAGAGGTTACACAGAGAAACTTCAGGACAGAGAGGTTAAACAGAGAAACTTCAGGACAGAGAGGTTAAACAGACAAACTTCAGGACAGATAGGTTAAACAGAGAAACTTCAGGACAGATAGGTTAAACAGAGAAACTTCAGGACAGTGAGGTTAAACAGAGAAACTTCAGGATAGAGAGGTTAAACAGAGAAACTTCAGGACAGAGAAGTTAAACAGAGAAACTTCAGGACAGAGAAGTTAAACAGAGAAACTACTGGACAGAGAGGTTAAACAGAGAAACTTCAGGACAGAGAGGTTAAACAGAGAAACTTCAGGACAGAGAGGTTACACAGAGAGACGGCAGGACAGAGAGGTTAAACAGAGAAACTTCAGGACAGAGATGTTAAACAGAGAAACTTCAGGACAGAGAGGTTAAACAGAGAAACTTCTGGACAGAGAGGTTAATCATAGTAAATTCAGGACAGAGAGGTTATACAGAGAGACGGCAGGACAGAGAGGTTAAACAGAGAAACTTCAGGACAGAGAGGTTAAACAGGGAAACTTCAGGAAAAAGAGATTAAACAGAGAAACGTCAGGACCGAGAGGTTAATCAGAGAGACGGCAGGACAGAGAGGTTAAACAGAGAAACTTCAGATAAGAGATATTAAACAGAGAAACTTCAGGACAGAGAGGTTAAACAGAGCAACTTCAGGACAGAGAGGTTAAACAGCGAAACTTCAGGTCGGAAATGATAATCAGAGAAACTTCAGGACAGAGAGGTTAAACAGAGAAACTTTAGGACAGAGAGGTTAAACAGAGAAACTTCAGGACAGAGAGGTTAAACAGAGAGACGGCAGGACAGAGAGGTTAAACAGAGAAACTTCAGGACAGAGAGGTTAAACAGGGAAACTTCAGGAAAGAGAGATTAAACAGAGAAACGTCAGGACAGAGAGGTTAATCAGAGAGACGGCAGGACAGAGAGGTTAAACAGAGAAACTTCAGATAAGAGATATTAAAGAGACAAACTTTTGGACAGAGAGGTTAAACAGAGCAACTTCAGGACAGAGAGGTTAAACACCGAAACTTCAGGTCAGAAATGATAAACAGAGAAACTTCAGGACAGAGAGGTTAAACAGAGAATCTTTAGGACAGAGAGGTTAAACAGAGAAACTTCAGGACAGAGAGGTTAAAACAGAGAAGGTTTTGGACAGAGAGGTTAAACAGCGATTCTCAGGACAGGGAGTTGAAACAGAGGTTAAACAGAGCAACATCAGGACAGCGAGGTGAAACAGAGAAATTTCAGGACAGAGAGTTTAAGCAGAGAAAGTTCAGGACAGAGAGGACAAACAGAGAAACTTCAGGACAGAAATATTAAACAGGGAATCTTCAGGACAGAGAGAATAAACAGAGATACATCAGGATTGACAGGCTAAACAGAGAAACTTCTGGACAGAGAGGTTAAAGACAGAAACTTCCGGACAGAGATGTTAAACAGAGAAAATTCAGGACAGAGAGTTTCAACTGCGAAACGTCAGGACAGAGAGTTCAAACAGTGAAACTTCAGGACAGAGATGTTAAACAGAGAGGCTTCAGAACAGAGCGGCTCAACAAAGAAACTTCAGGACAGAGAGTTCAAACAGTGAAACTTCAGGACAGAGATGTTAAACCTAGAGACTTCAGGACAGAGAGGTTAAACAGAGAAACTTCAGGACGGAGAGGTTAAACAGAGAACCTTCAGGACAGAGAGGTTAAACGGAGAAACTTCAGGACAGAGAGGTTAAACAGAGAAACTTCAGGAAACAGATATTAAACAGAGAAACTTCAGGACAGAGAGGTTAAACAGCGAAACTTCTGGACAGAAATGATAAACAGAGAAACTTCAGGACAGAGAGGTTAAACAGAGAAACTTCAGGACAGAGAGGTTAAACAGAGAAACTTCAGGACAGAGAGGTTAAACAGAGAAAGTTCAGGCCAGAGGGGTTCAACAGGGAATCATCAGGATAGGGAGGTTAAACAGAGAAATTTCAGGCCAGAGAGGTAAAACAGACAAACTTCAGGACAGAGAGGTTAAACAGAGAAACTTCAGGACAGAGTGGTTAAACAGAGAAACTTCAGACCATAGCGGTTAAACTGAGAAACTTCAGGACAGAGAGATTAAAACAGAGAAAGTTCAAGACAGAGTGATTAAAACAGAGAAACTTCAGGACAGAGAGGTTAAACAGAGAAACTTCAGGACAGAGAGGTTAAATAGAGAAACTTCAGGACAGAAAGGTTACACAGAGAAACTTCTGGACAGAGATGTTAAACTTAGAGACTTCAGGACAGACTTGTTAAACAGAGTGACTTCAGGATGGAGAGGTTAAACGGAGAAACTTCAGGACAGAGTGGTTAAACTGTGAAACTTCAGGACAGCGAGGATAAACAGAGAAAGTTCCAGACAGACAGGTTAAACCGAGAAACTACAGGAAAGAGAGATTAAACAGAGAAAGTTCAGGAAAGAGAGGCTAAACAGAGAAACTTCAGGACAGAGAGTTTAAAACAGAGAAACTTCAGGACAGAGATGTTGAGAGACTTCAGGACAGAGAGGTTAAACAGAGAGACTTCAGGATAGAAAGGTTAAACAGAGAATCTTCAGGGGAGGGAGGTTAAACAGAGAAACTTCAGGACAGAGAGGTTAAACAGAGAAACTTCAGGGCAGGGAGGTTAAGCAGAGAAACTTCAGGACAGAGATGTTAATCTTAGAGACTTCAGGACAGAGAGGTTAAACAGAGAGACTTCAGGATAGAGTGATTAAACAGAGAGACTTCAGGACAGAGAGGTTAAACAGTGAGACTTCAGGACAGAAAGTTTAAACAGAGAAACTTCAGGACAGAGACGTTAAACAGGGAAACTTCAGGACAGAGCGAGTAAACAGAGAAACTTCAGGACAGAGAATTTAAACAGAGAAACTTCAGGACAGAGAGGTTAAACAGAGAAACTTCAGGACAGAGAGGTTAAAGACAGAAACTTCAGGACAGAGATGTTAAACAGTGAAACTTCAGGACAGAGAGGTTAAAGACAGAAATTTCAGGACAGAGAGGTTAAACAGAGAAATTTCAGGACAGAGATGTTAATCGGAGAAACTTCAGGAGAGAGTGATTAAACAGAGAATCTACAGGGCGGAGAGGTTAAACAGATAAACTTCAGGACAGAGAGGTTAAACAGAGAAACGTAAGGACAGAGAGGTTAAACAGATAACGTTCAGAACCGAGAGGTTCAACAGAGAATCATCAGGACAGAGGGGTTAAATAGAGAAACTTTAGGACAGAGATGTTAAGCAGAGAAACTTCAGGACAGAGAGGTTAAACAGAGAAACTTCAGGACAGAGAGGTTAAACAGGGAAAGTTCAGGACAGAGAGTTTAAACAGAGAAACTTCAGGACAGAGAGGTTAAACAGAGAAACTTCAGGACAGAGAGGTTAAAGAGAGAGACTTCAGGACAGGGAGGTTAAACAGAGAATCATCAGGACAGAGAGGTTAAACAGAGAAACTTTAGGACAGAGATGTTAAGCAGAGAAACTTCAGGACATAGAGGTTAAACAGAGAAACTTCAGGACAGAGAAGTTAAACAGAGAGACTTCAGGACAGAGAGGTTAAACAGAGAAACTTCAGGACTGAGAGTTTAAAAAGAGAAAATTCAGACCAGAATGGTTAATCAGAGAAACTTCAGGAAAGAGATGTTGAGACACTTCAGGACAGAGAGGTTAAAACAAAGAAGGTTCTAGACATAGAGGATAAACAGAGAAACTTCAGGACAGAGAGATTAAAAAGAGAAAATTCGGACCAGAATGGTTAAAACAGAGAAACTTTAGGACAGAAAGATTAAGCAGAATAACTTCAGGACAGAGAGGTTAAACAGCGAAACTTCAGGAGAGAGAGTTTAAACAGAGAAAGTTCAGGCCAGAGGGGTTCAACAGGGAATCATCAGGATAGGGAGGTTAAACAGAGAATATTTAGGACAGACAGGTTAAACAGAAACTTCTGGACATAGTGGTTAAACAGTGAAACTTCTGGACAGAGATGATAAACAGAGAAACTTCAGGACAGAGAGGTTAAACAGAAACTTCAGGACACAGAGGTTAAACAGAGAAACTTTAGGACAGACAGGTTAAACAGAAACTTCAGGACATAGAGGTTAAACAGAGAAACTTCAGTACAGAGAGGTTAAAGATGGAAACTTCAGGACAGATAGGTTAAACAGAGAAAATAAAGGACAGAGAGGTTAAACAGAGAATCTTCAGGACAGAGAGGTGAAACAGAGAAGGTTTCGAACAGAGAGGTTAAACAGAGTATCTCAGGACAGAGAGTTTATAAGAGAAACATCAGGACAGAGAGGTTAAACCGAGAAACTTCAGTACAAAGAGGTTAAGCCGAGAAACTTCAGGACAGAGAGGTTAAACAGAGAAACCTCAGGACAGAGAGGTTAAACAGAGAAACCTCAGGACAGAGAGGATAAACAGAGAAACTTCAGGACAGAGAGGTTAAACAGAGAAACCTCAGGACAGAGAGGTTAAACAGAGAAACTTCAGGGCAGAGAGGTTAAACATATAAATTTCAGGACAGATAGGTTAAACAATGAAAAATCAGCACAGAGAGAGTAAACAGCGAAACTTCAGGATAGAGAGGTTAAACAGAGAGACTTCAGGACAGAGAGGGTAGAGTGAGAAACTTTAGGACAGAGAGGTTAAACAGAGATAGTTCAGGACAGAGAAGTTAAACAGATAAACTTCAGGACAGAGAAGTTAAACAGAGAAACTTAAGGACAGAGAGGTTAACCAGATGATGTTCAGAACAGAGAGGTTAAACAGATAAACTTCAGGAAAAAGATTTTAAACAGAGAAACTTCAGGACAGACAGATTAAACAGAGAAACTTCAGGACAGTGAGATTAAACAGAGAAACTTCAGGACAGAGAGATTAAATAGAGAAACTTAAGTCAGAGAGGTTAAACAGAGAAACTTCAGGACAGAGAGATTAAACAGAGAAACTTCAGGACAGAGGTTAAACAGAGAAATTACAGGACAGAGAGGTTAAACAGAGAATCTTCAGGACAGAGAGGTTAAACAGAGAAACTTCTGGACAGAGAGGTTAAACAGAGAAACTTCAGGACAGAGAGGTTAATCAGAGAAACTTCAGGACAGAGATGTTAAACAGAGAAACTTCAGGACAGAGAGGTTAAACAGAGAAACTTCAGGACAGCGAGGTTAAACAGAGAATCTTCAGGACAGAGAGGTTAAGCAGAGAAACTTCAGGACAGAGAGGTTAAACAGGGAAACTTCTGGACAAAGAGGTTAAACACAGAAACTTCAGGATAGAGATGTTAAACAGAGAAACTTCAGGACGGAGAGGTTCAACTGACAAACTTCAGGACAGAGAGTTCAAACAGTGAAACTTCAGGACAGTGAGGTTAAACAGAGAAACTTCAGGACAGAGAGGTTAAACAGAGAAACTTCAGGACAGAGAGGTTAAACAGAGAAACTTCAGGACAGAGAGGTTAAACAGAGAAACTTCAGGACAGAGAGGTTAAACAGAGAAACTTCAGGACAGAGAGGTTAAACAGAGAAACTTTAGGACAGACAGGTTAAACAGAAACTTCAGGACATCGAGGTTAAACAGAGAAACTTCAGTACAGAGAGGTTAAAGATGGAAACTTCAGGACAGATAGGTTAAACAGAGAAACTTCGGGATATAGAGGTTAAACAGAGAAACTTCATTACAGAGAGGTTAAAGATGGAAACTTCATTACAGAGAGGTTAAAGATGGAAACTTCAGGACAGATAGGTTAAACAGAGAAACAAAAGGACAGAGAGGTTAAACAGAGAAACTTCAGGACAGAGAGGTGAAACAGGGAAGGTTTCGAACAGAGAGGTTAAACAGAGTATCTGAGGACAGAGAGTTTATAAGAGAAACATGAGGACAGAGAGGTTAAACCGAGAAACTTCAGTACAGAGAGGTTAAACCGAGAAACTTCAGGACAGAGAGGTTAAACAGAGAAACCTCAGGACAGAGTGGTTACACAGAGAGACGGCAGGACAGAGAGGTTAAACAGAGAAACTTCAGGACAGAGAGGTTAAACAGAGAAACTTCAGGACAGAGAGGTTACACAGAGAAACTTCAGGACAGAGAGGTTAAACAGAGAAACTTCAGGACAGAGAGGTTAAACAGAGAAACTTCAGGACAGAGAGGTTAAACAGAGAAACTTCAGGACAGAGAGGTTAAACAGAGAAACTTTAGGACAGACAGGTTAAACAGAAACTTCAGGACATCGAGGTTAAACAGAGAAACTTCAGTACAGAGAGGTTAAAGATGGAAACTTCAGGACAGATAGGTTAAACAGAGAAACTTCGGGATATAGAGGTTAAACAGAGAAACTTCATTACAGAGAGGTTAAAGATGGAAACTTCATTACAGAGAGGTTAAAGATGGAAACTTCAGGACAGATAGGTTAAACAGAGAAACTAAAGGACAGAGAGGTTAAACAGAGAAACTTCAGGACAGAGAGGTGAAACAGGGAAGGTTTCGAACAGAGAGGTTAAACAGAGTATCTGAGGACAGAGAGTTTATAAGAGAAACATGAGGACAGAGAGGTTAAACCGAGAAACTTCAGTACAGAGAGGTTAAACCGAGAAACTTCAGGACAGAGAGGTTAAACAGAGAAACCTCAGGACAGAGTGGTTACACAGAGAGACGGCAGGACAGAGAGGTTAAACAGAGAAACTTCAGGACAGAGAGGTTAAACAGAGAAACTTCAGGACAGAGAGGTTACACAGAGAGACGGCAGGACAGAGAGGTTAAACAGAGAAATTTCAGGCCAGAGAGGTTAAACAGACAAACTTCAGGACAGAGAGGTTAAACAGAGAAACTTCAGGACAGAGAGGTTAAACAGAGAAACTTCAGACCAGAGCGGTTAAACTGAGAAACTTCAGGACAGAGAGATTAAAACAGAGAAACTTCAAGACAGAGTGATTAAAACAGAGAAACTTCAGGACAGAGAGGTTAAACAGAGAAACTTCAGGACAGAGAGGTTAAACAGAGAAACTTCAGGACAGAGAGGTTAAACAGAGAAACTTCAGACCAGAGCGGTTAAACTGAGAAACTTCAGGACAGAGAGATTAAAACAGAGAAACTTCAAGACAGAGTGATTAAAACAGAGAAACTTCAGGACAGTGAGGTTAAACAGAGAAACTTCAGGATAGAGAGGTTAAACAGAGAAACTTCAGGACAGATAGGTTAAACAGAGAAACTTCAGGACAGTGAGGTTAAACAGAGAAACTTCAGGATAGAGAGGTTAAACAGAGAAACTTCAGGACAGAGAAGTTAAACAGAGAAACTTCAGGACAGAGAAGTTAAACAGAGAAACTACTGGACAGAGAGGTTAAACAGAGAAACTTCAGGACAGAGAGGTTACACAGAGAGACGGCAGGACAGAGAGGTTAAACAGAGAAACTTCAGGACAGAGTGGTTAAACAGAGAAACTTCAGGACAGAGAGGTTACACAGAGAGACGGCAGGACAGAGAGGTTAAACAGAGAAACTTCAGGACAGAGAGGTTAAACAGAGAGACGGCAGGACAGAGAGGTTAAACAGAGAAACTTCAGGACAGAGAGGTTAAACAGTGAAACTTCAGGACAGAGAGGTTAAACAGAGAAACTTCAGGACAGAGAGGTTAAACAGAGAAACTTCTGGACAGAGAGGTTAAACAGAGTAACTTCAGGACAGAGAGGTTAAACAGAGAAACTTCAGGACCGAGAGGTTAAACAGGGAAACTTCAGGAAAGAGAGATTAAACAGAGAAACGTCAGGACAGAGAGGTTAATCAGAGAGACGGCAGGACAGAGAGGTTAAACAGAGAAACTTCATATAAGAGATATTAAACAGAGAAACTTCAGGACAGAGAGGTTAAACAGAGCAACTTCAGGACAGAGAGGTTAAACAGCGAAACTTCAGGTCAGAAATGATAATCAGAGAAACTTCAGGACAGAGAGGTTAAACAGAGAAACTTTAGGACAGAGAGGTTAAACAGAGAGACGGCAGGACAGAGAGATTAAACAGAGAAACTTCAGGACAGAGAGGTTAAACAGGGAAACTTCAGGAAAGAGAGATTAAACAGAGAAACGTCAGGACAGAGAGGTTAATCAGAGAGACGGCAGGACAGAGAGGTTAAACAGAGAAACTTCAGATAAGAGATATTAAACAGACAAACTTTTGGACAGAGAGGTTAAACAGAGCAACTTCAGGACAGAGAGGTTAAACAGCGAAACTTCAGGTAGAAATGATAAACAGAGAAACTTCAGGACAGAGAGGTTAAACAGAGAATCTTTAGGACAGAGAGGTTAAACAGAGAAACTTCAGGACAGAGAGGTTAAAACAGAGAAGGTTTTGGACAGAGAGGTTAAACAGCGAATCTCAGGACAGGGAGTTTAAACAGAGGTTAAACAGAGCAACATCAGGACAGCGAGGTGAAACAGAGAAATTTCAGGACAGAGAGTTTAAGCAGAGAAAGTTCAGGACAGAGAGGACAAACAGAGAAACTTCAGGACAGAAAGATTAAACAGGGAAACTTCAGGACAGAGAGAATAAACAGAGATACATCAGGATTGACAGGCTAAACAGAGAAACTTCTGGACAGAGAGGTTAAAGACAGAAACTTCAGGACAGAGATGTTAAACAGAGAAAATTCAGGACAGAGAGTTTCAACTGCGAAACTTCAGGACAGAGAGTTCAAACAGTGAAACTTCAGGACAGAGATGTTAAACAGAGAGGCTTCAGAACAGAGCGGCTCAACAAAGAAACTTCAGGTCAGAGAGTTCAAACAGTGAAACTTCAGGACAGAGATGTTAAACCTAGAGACTTCAGGACAGGGAGGTTAAACAGAGAAACTTCAGGACAGAGAGGTTAAACAGAGAACCTTCAGGACAGAGAGGTTAAACGGAGAAACTTCAGGACAGAGAGGTTAAACAGAGAAACTTCAGGAAACAGATATTAAACAGAGAAACTTCAGGACAGAGAGGTTAAACAGCGAAACTTCTGGACAGAAATGATAAACAGAGAAACTTCAGGACAGAGAGGTTAAACAGAGAAACTTCAGGACAGAGAGGTTAAACAGAGAAACTTCAGGACAGAGAGGTTAAACAGAGAAAGTTCAGGCCAGAGGGGTTCAACAGGGAATCATCAGGATAGGGAGGTTAAACAGAGAAATTTCAGGCCAGAGAGGTTAAACAGACAAACTTCAGGACAGAGAGGTTAAACAGAGAAACTTCAGGACAGAGTGGTTAAACAGAGAAACTTCAGACCATAGCGGTTAAACTGAGAAACTTCAGGACAGAGAGATTAAAACAGAGAAAGTTCAAGACAGAGTGATTAAAACAGAGAAACTTCAGGACAGAGAGGTTAAACAGAGAAACTTCAGGACGGAGAGGTTAAACAGAGAACCTTCAGGACAGAGAGGTTAAACGGAGAAACTTCAGGACAGAGATGTTAAACTTAGAGACTTCATGACAGACTTGTTAAACAGAGTGACTTCAGGATGGAGAGGTTAAACGGAGAAACTTCAGGACAGAGTGGTTAAACTGTGAAACTTCAGGACAGCGAGGATAAACAGAGAAAGATCCAGACAGAGAGGTTAAACCGAGAAACTACAGGAAAGAGAGATTAAACAGAGAAAGTTCAGGAAAGAGAGGCTAAACAGAGAAACTTCAGGACAGAGAGGTTAAAACAGAGAAACTTCAGGACAGAGATGTTGAGAGACTTCAGGACAGAGAGGTTAAACAGAGAGACTTCAGGATAGAAAGGTTAAACAGAGAATCTTCTGGGGAGGGAGGTTAAACAGAGAAACTTCAGGACAGAAAGATTAAACAGGGAAACTTCAGGACAGAGAGAATAAACAGAGATACATCAGGATTGACAGGCTAAACAGAGAAACTTCTGGACAGAGAGGTTAAAGACAGAAACTTCAGGACAGAGATGTTAAACAGAGAAAATTCAGGACAGAGAGATTAAAAAGAGAAAATTCGGACCAGAATGGTTAAAACAGAGAAACTTTAGGACAGAAAGATTAAGCAGAATAACTTCAGGACAGAGAGGTTAAACAGCGAAACTTCAGGAGAGAGAGTTTAAACAGAGAAAGTTCAGGCCAGAGGGGTTCAACAGGGAATCATCAGGATAGGGAGGTTAAACAGAGAATATTTAGGACAGACAGGTTAAACAGAAACTTCTGGACATAGTGGTTAAACAGTGAAACTTCTGGACAGAGATGATAAACAGAGAAACTTCAGGACAGAGAGGTTAAACAGAAACTTCAGGACACAGAGGTTAAACAGAGAAACTTTAGGACAGACAGGTTAAACAGAAACTTCAGGACATAGAGGTTAAACAGAGAAACTTCAGTACAGAGAGGTTAAAGATGGAAACTTCAGGACAGATAGGTTAAACAGAGAAAATAAAGGACAGAGAGGTTAAACAGAGAATCTTCAGGACAGAGAGGTGAAACAGAGAAGGTTTCGAACAGAGAGGTTAAACAGAGTATCTCAGGACAGAGAGTTTATAAGAGAAACATCAGGACAGAGAGGTTAAACCGAGAAACTTCAGTACAAAGAGGTTAAGCCGAGAAACTTCAGGACAGAGAGGTTAAACAGAGAAACCTCAGGACAGAGAGGTTAAACAGAGAAACCTCAGGACAGAGAGGATAAACAGAGAAACTTCAGGACAGAGAGGTTAAACAGAGAAACCTCAGGACAGAGAGGTTAAACAGAGAAACTTCAGGGCAGAGAGGTTAAACATATAAATTTCAGGACAGATAGGTTAAACAATGAAAAATCAGCACAGAGAGAGTAAACAGCGAAACTTCAGGATAGAGAGGTTAAACAGAGAGACTTCAGGACAGAGAGGGTAGAGTGAGAAACTTTAGGACAGAGAGGTTAAACAGAGATAGTTCAGGACAGAGAAGTTAAACAGATAAACTTCAGGACAGAGAAGTTAAACAGAGAAACTTAAGGACAGAGAGGTTAACCAGATGATGTTCAGAACAGAGAGGTTAAACAGATAAACTTCAGGAAAAAGATTTTAAACAGAGAAACTTCAGGACAGACAGATTAAACAGAGAAACTTCAGGACAGTGAGATTAAACAGAGAAACTTCAGGACAGAGAGATTAAATAGAGAAACTTAAGTCAGAGAGGTTAAACAGAGAAACTTCAGGACAGAGAGATTAAACAGAGAAACTTCAGGACAGAGAGGTTAAACAGAGAAATTACAGGACAGAGAGGTTAAACAGAGAATCTTCAGGACAGAGAGGTTAAACAGAGAAACTTCTGGACAGAGAGGTTAAACAGAGAAACTTCAGGACAGAGAGGTTAATCAGAGAAACTTCAGGACAGAGATGTTAAACAGAGAAACTTCAGGACAGAGAGGTTAAACAGAGAAACTTCAGGACAGAGAGGTTAAACAGAGAATCTTCAGGACAGAGAGGTTAAGCAGAGAAACTTCAGGACAGAGAGGTTAAACAGGGAAACTTCTGGACAAAGAGGTTAAACACAGAAACTTCAGGATAGAGATGTTAAACAGAGAAACTTCAGGACGGAGAGGTTCAACTGACAAACTTCAGGACAGAGAGTTCAAACAGTGAAACTTCAGGACAGAGAGGTTAAACAGAGAAACTTCAGGACAGAGAGGTTAAACAGAGAAACTTCAGGACAGAGAGGTTAAACAGAGAAACTTCAGGACAGAGAGGTTAAACAGAGAAACTTCAGGACAGAGAGGTTAAACAGAGAAACTTCAGGACAGAGAGGTTAAACAGAGAAACTTCAGGACAGAGAGGTTAAACAGAGAAACTTCAGGACAGAGAGGTTAAACAGAGAAACTTCAGACCAGAGCGGTTAAACTGAGAAACTTCAGGACAGAGAGATTAAAACAGAGAAACTTCAAGACAGAGTGATTAAAACAGAGAAACTTCAGGACAGTGAGGTTAAACAGAGAAACTTCAGGATAGAGAGGTTAAACAGAGAAACTTCAGGACAGATAGGTTAAACAGAGAAACTTCAGGACAGTGAGGTTAAACAGAGAAACTTCAGGATAGAGAGGTTAAACAGAGAAACTTCAGGACAGAGAAGTTAAACAGAGAAACTTCAGGACAGAGAAGTTAAACAGAGAAACTACTGGACAGAGAGGTTAAACAGAGAAACTTCAGGACAGAGAGGTTACACAGAGAGACGGCAGGACAGAGAGGTTAAACAGAGAAACTTCAGGACAGAGTGGTTAAACAGAGAAACTTCAGGACAGAGAGGTTACACAGAGAGACGGCAGGACAGAGAGGTTAAACAGAGAAACTTCAGGACAGAGAGGTTAAACAGAGAGACGGCAGGACAGAGAGGTTAAACAGAGAAACTTCAGGACAGAGAGGTTAAACAGTGAAACTTCAGGACAGAGAGGTTAAACAGAGAAACTTCAGGACAGAGAGGTTAAACAGAGAAACTTCTGGACAGAGAGGTTAAACAGAGTAACTTCAGGACAGAGAGGTTAAACAGAGAAACTTCAGGACCGAGAGGTTAAACAGGGAAACTTCAGGAAAGAGAGATTAAACAGAGAAACGTCAGGACAGAGAGGTTAATCAGAGAGACGGCAGGACAGAGAGGTTAAACAGAGAAACTTCATATAAGAGATATTAAACAGAGAAACTTCAGGACAGAGAGGTTAAACAGAGCAACTTCAGGACAGAGAGGTTAAACAGCGAAACTTCAGGTCAGAAATGATAATCAGAGAAACTTCAGGACAGAGAGGTTAAACAGAGAAACTTTAGGACAGAGAGGTTAAACAGAGAGACGGCAGGACAGAGAGATTAAACAGAGAAACTTCAGGACAGAGAGGTTAAACAGGGAAACTTCAGGAAAGAGAGATTAAACAGAGAAACGTCAGGACAGAGAGGTTAATCAGAGAGACGGCAGGACAGAGAGGTTAAACAGAGAAACTTCAGATAAGAGATATTAAACAGACAAACTTTTGGACAGAGAGGTTAAACAGAGCAACTTCAGGACAGAGAGGTTAAACAGCGAAACTTCAGGTAGAAATGATAAACAGAGAAACTTCAGGACAGAGAGGTTAAACAGAGAATCTTTAGGACAGAGAGGTTAAACAGAGAAACTTCAGGACAGAGAGGTTAAAACAGAGAAGGTTTTGGACAGAGAGGTTAAACAGCGAATCTCAGGACAGGGAGTTTAAACAGAGGTTAAACAGAGCAACATCAGGACAGCGAGGTGAAACAGAGAAATTTCAGGACAGAGAGTTTAAGCAGAGAAAGTTCAGGACAGAGAGGACAAACAGAGAAACTTCAGGACAGAAAGATTAAACAGGGAAACTTCAGGACAGAGAGAATAAACAGAGATACATCAGGATTGACAGGCTAAACAGAGAAACTTCTGGACAGAGAGGTTAAAGACAGAAACTTCAGGACAGAGATGTTAAACAGAGAAAATTCAGGACAGAGAGTTTCAACTGCGAAACTTCAGGACAGAGAGTTCAAACAGTGAAACTTCAGGACAGAGATGTTAAACAGAGAGGCTTCAGAACAGAGCGGCTCAACAAAGAAACTTCAGGTCAGAGAGTTCAAACAGTGAAACTTCAGGACAGAGATGTTAAACCTAGAGACTTCAGGACAGGGAGGTTAAACAGAGAAACTTCAGGACAGAGAGGTTAAACAGAGAACCTTCAGGACAGAGAGGTTAAACGGAGAAACTTCAGGACAGAGAGGTTAAACAGAGAAACTTCAGGAAACAGATATTAAACAGAGAAACTTCAGGACAGAGAGGTTAAACAGCGAAACTTCTGGACAGAAATGATAAACAGAGAAACTTCAGGACAGAGAGGTTAAACAGAGAAACTTCAGGACAGAGAGGTTAAACAGAGAAACTTCAGGACAGAGAGGTTAAACAGAGAAAGTTCAGGCCAGAGGGGTTCAACAGGGAATCATCAGGATAGGGAGGTTAAACAGAGAAATTTCAGGCCAGAGAGGTTAAACAGACAAACTTCAGGACAGAGAGGTTAAACAGAGAAACTTCAGGACAGAGTGGTTAAACAGAGAAACTTCAGACCATAGCGGTTAAACTGAGAAACTTCAGGACAGAGAGATTAAAACAGAGAAAGTTCAAGACAGAGTGATTAAAACAGAGAAACTTCAGGACAGAGAGGTTAAACAGAGAAACTTCAGGACGGAGAGGTTAAACAGAGAACCTTCAGGACAGAGAGGTTAAACGGAGAAACTTCAGGACAGAGATGTTAAACTTAGAGACTTCATGACAGACTTGTTAAACAGAGTGACTTCAGGATGGAGAGGTTAAACGGAGAAACTTCAGGACAGAGTGGTTAAACTGTGAAACTTCAGGACAGCGAGGATAAACAGAGAAAGATCCAGACAGAGAGGTTAAACCGAGAAACTACAGGAAAGAGAGATTAAACAGAGAAAGTTCAGGAAAGAGAGGCTAAACAGAGAAACTTCAGGACAGAGAGGTTAAAACAGAGAAACTTCAGGACAGAGATGTTGAGAGACTTCAGGACAGAGAGGTTAAACAGAGAGACTTCAGGATAGAAAGGTTAAACAGAGAATCTTCTGGGGAGGGAGGTTAAACAGAGAGACTTCAGGACAGCGAGGTTAAACAGAGAATCATCAGGACAGAGAGGTTAAACAGAGAAACTTTAGGACAGAGATGTTAAGCAGAGAAACTTGAGGACAGAGAGGTTAAACAGAGAAACTTCAGGACAGAGAGGTTAAACAGAGAAACTTCAGGACAGAGAGGTTAAACAGAGAAAGTTCAGGACAGAGAGTTTAAAAAGAGAAAATTCAGACCAGAATGGTTAAACCGAGAAACTTCAGGAAAGAGATGTTGAGACACTTCAGGACAGAGAAGTTAAAACAAAGAAGGTTCTAGACATAGAGGATAAATAGAGAAACTTCAGGACAGAGAGTTTAAAAAGAGAAAATTCAGACCAGAATGGTTAAAACAGAGAAACTTTAGGACAGAGAGATTAAGCAGAAAAACTTCAGGACAGAGAGGTAAAACAGCGAAACTTCAGGAGAGAGAGTTTAAACAGAGAAAGTTCAGGCCAGAGGGGTTCAACAGGGAATCATCAGGACAGGGAGGTTAAACAGAGAAATTTCAGGCCAGAGAGGTTAAACAGACAAACTTCAGGACAGAGAGGTTAAACAGAGAAACTTCAGGACAGAGAGGTTAAACACAGCAACTTCAGGACAGAGAGATTAAACAGAGAATCTTCAGGACAGAGAGGGTAAACAGAGAAACTTCAGGACAGAGAGGGTAAACAGAGAAACTTCAGAACAGAGAGGGTAAACAGAGAAACTTCAGGACAGAGATGTTAAACAGAGAAACTTCAGGACAGAAAGGTTAAACAGAAAAACTTCAGGACAGAGAGGTTCAACAGAGAAACTTCAGGACAGAGAGGTTAAACAGAGAAACTTCAGGACAGAGAGGTTAAAAAGAGAAACTTCAGGACAGAGAGGTGAAACAGAGAAACTTCAGGACAGAGAGGTTAAACAGAGAAACTTCAGGACAGAGAGGGTAAAACAGTGAGATTCAGGACAGAGAGGGTAAAACAGTGAGACTTCAGGAGAGAAAGGTTAAAACAGAGGAACTTCAGGACAGAGAGGTTAAACAGAGTAACTTCAGGACAGAGAGGTTAAACAGAGAAACTTCAGGACAGAGATGTTAAACAGAGAAACTTCAGGACAGAGAGGTTAAACAGAGAAACTTCAGGACAGAGAGATTAAAACAGAGAAACTTCAGGACAGAGCGGTTAAATAGAGAAACTTCAGGACAGAGAGGCTAAAACAGCGTGATTCACGACAGACTGTTTGAAGCAGAGAGACTTCAGGAGAGCATAAAACAGTGAGGCTTAGGTAAGAGAGGTTAAAACAGCGAGACTTCAGGGCAGACTTCGGATAAGATTGTCCGGGTGGTTAACAGTGAGTTTGAGAGCCTGTGGGAGGGTATAGCTGGGATGGTCGAGTGGGTGGATGGAATTTAACCCTGGGGGGTGTGAGGAGAGGTACTCTTTGGAAGGAGTAATTTGATAGGGTGGTGTTCAATGAACGGCATGACACTAGTAAGTTCTGAGGAACAAAGTGACCTTGGTGTGTGTGCCCATAGATCTCTGAAGGCGGAGGGGCATGTTAGTGGGATGGTGAAAAAGGCATATGGGACACTTGCCTTTATCAATTGAGGCACAGATTACAAAAGTAAGGAGTTCATGTTGGAGTTGTATAGAACCTTGGTGAGGCCACAGCTGGAGTACTGTGTGCAGTTCTGGTCACCACATTATAGGAAGGATGTGATTGTACTGGAGGGGGTACAGAGGAGATTCACCAGGATGTTGCCTGGGATGAAACATTTAAGTTGTGAAGAGAGGTTGGATAGGCTTGGGTTGTTTTGGTTGGAGCAGAGAAGACTGAGGGGCGAGCTGATCGAGGTGTACAAGATTATGAGGGGCATGGACAGGGTGGATAGGGAGCAGCTGTTCCCCTTAGTTGAAGGGTCAGTCACAAGAGGACATATGTTCAAGGTGAGGGGCAGTAGGTTTAGAGGGGGATGTGAGGAAAAACCTTTTTACCCAGAGGGTGGTGATGGTCTGGAACGCGCTGCCTGGGAGGGTGGTGGAGGCGGTTTGCCTCACATCCTTTAAAAAGTACCTGGATGAGCACTTGGCACCTCATAACATTCAAGGCTATGGGCCAAGTGCAGGTGAATGGGATTAGGTAGGTAGGTCAGGTGTTTCTCACTTGTCGGTGCAGACTCGATTGGCCAAAGGGCCTCTCCTGCACTGTGAGATTCTATGATTCTGTGATTCAGAGAGGTAAAAACAGAGAGACTTCAGCACAGGGAGGTTAAAACAGTGAGATTTAGGAGAGAGAGATTAAAACATCGAGACTTCAGGACAGACTGGGTAAAACAGAGAGACTTCAGAAAAGAGAGTTTAAAAGAACCAGACTTCAGCACAGAGAGGTTAAAACAGCGAGATTCAGGACAGAGAGGGTAAAACAGTGAGATTCAGGACAGAGAGGGTAAAACAGCGAGATTCAGGACAGAGAGGTTGAAACTGTGAGACTTCAGGAGAGAAAGGTCAAAGCAGAGGAACTTCAGGACAGAGAGGTCAAAACAGAGGAACTTCAGGACAGAGAGGTTGAACAGAGAAACTTCAGCACAGAGAGGTTAAACAGAGAAACTTCAGGACAGAGAGGTTAAACAGAGAAACTTCAGCACACAGAGGATAAACAGAGAAACTTCAGGACAGAGAGGTTAAACAGAGAAGCTTCAGGACAGAGAGGTTAATCAGAGAAACTTCAGGACAGAGAGGTTAAACAGAGAAACTTCAGGACAGAGAGGTTAAACAGAGAAACTTCAGCACAGAGAAGTTAAACAGAGAAACTTCGGGAGAGAGAGGTTAAACAGAGAAACTTCAGCACAGAGAAGTTAAACACAGAAACTTCAGGACAGAGAGGTTAAACAGAGAAACTTCAGGACATAGAGGTTAAACACAGAAACTTCAGGACAGAGAGGGTAAAACAGTGAGATTTAGGAGAGAGAGATTAAAACATCGAGACTTCAGGACAGACTGGGTAAAACAGAGAGACTTCAGAAAAGAGAGTTTAAAAGAACCAGACTTCAGCACAGAGAGGTTAAAGCAGCGAGATTCAGGACAGAGAGGGTAAAACAGTGAGATTCAGGACAGAGAGGGTAAAACAGTGAGATTCAGGACAGAGAGGGTAAAGCAGTGAGATTCAGGACAGAGAGGTTGAAACTGTGAGACTTCAGGAGAGAAAGGTCAAAACAGAGGAACTTCAGGACAGAGAGGTTAAACAGAGAAACTTCAGCACAGAGAAGTTAAACAGAGAAACTTCGGGAGAGAGAGGTTAAACAGAGAAACTTCAGCACAGAGAAGTTAAACACAGAAACTTCAGGACAGAGAGGTTAAACAGAGAAACTTCAGGACAGAGAGGTTAATCAGAGAAACTTCAGGACAGAGAGGGTAAAACAGTGAGATTCAGGACAGAGAGGGTAAAACAGTGAGATTCAGAACAGAGAGGTTGAAACTGTGAGACTTCAGGAGAGAAAGGTCAAAACAGAGGAACTTCAGGACAGAGAGGTTAAACAGAGAAACTTCAGGACAGAGAGGATAAACAGAGAAACTTCAGGACAGAGAGGTTAAACAGAGAAACTTCAGGACACAGTGGTTAAACAGAGAAACTTCTGGACAGAGAGGTTAAACGGGGAAACTTCAGGGCAGAGAGATTAAACAGAGAAACTTTAGGACAGACAGGTTAAACAGAAACTTCAGGACATAGAGGTTAAACAGAGTAACTTCAGGACACAGAGGTTTAACAGAGAAACTTCAGGACAGAGAGGTTAAACAGAGAAACTTCAGGACAGAGAGGATAAAAAGAGAAACTTCAGGACAGAGAGGATAAACAGAGAAACTTCAGGACAGAGAGATTAAACAGAGAAACTTCAGGACAGAGAGATTAAACAGAGAAACTTCAGGACAGAGAGGATAAACAGAGAAACTTCAGGACAGAGAGGTTAAAACAGAGTAGGTTCTGGACAGAGAGGATAAACCGAGAAACTTCAGGACAAAGAGGTTAAATAGAGAGACTTCAGGATAGAAAGATTAAACAGAGAGACTTCAGGACAGAGAGGTTAAACAGAGAAACTTCAGGACAGAGAGGTTAAACAGAGAATCTCAGGACAGAGAGGTTAAACCGAGAAACTTCAGGACAGAGATGTTAAACAAAGAGTCTTCAGGAGAGAGAGTTTGAGACACTTCAGGACAGAGTGGTTAAACAGAGAAACTTCAGCACAGAGAGGTTAAACAGATAAACTTCAGGACAGAGAGGTTAAACAGAGAAACGTAAGGACAGAGAGGTTAAACAGATAAAGTTCAGAACAGAGAGGTTCAACAGAGAATCATCAGGACAGAGAGGTTAAATAGAGAAACTTTAGGACAGAGATGTTAAGCAGAGAAACTTCAGGACAGAGAGGTTAAACACAGCAACTTCAGGTCAGAGAGGTTAAAGCAAAGAAGGTTCTGGACAAAAGGGATAAACAGAGAAACTTCAGTACAGAGAGTTTAAACAGAGAAAATTCAGACCAGAATGGTTAAACAGAGAAACTTCAGGACAGAGAGGTTAAACAGAGAAAGTTCAGGCCAGAGAGGTTATACAGAGAAAGTTCAGGCAAGAGAGGGTCAACAGAGAATCATCAGGACAGAGAGTTCAAACAGAGAAACGTCAGGACAGAGAGGTTAAACAGAGAAACTTCAGGAGAGAGAAGTTAAAGAGAGAAATTTCAGTTTAGAGAGGTTAAACAGAGAAACTTCAGGACAGAGAGGTTAAACAGAGAAACTTCCGGACAGAGAGGGTAAACAGAGAAACTTCAGGACAGAGAGGGTAAACAGAGAAACTTCAGGACAGAGAGGGTATACAGAGAAACTTCAGGACAGAGAGGTTAAACAGAGAAACTTCAGGACAGAGAGGTTAAACAGAGAAACTTCAGGACAGAGAGGTTAAACAGAGAAACTTCAGGACAGAGAGGGTAAACAGTGAGATTCAGGACAGAGAGGGTAAAACAGTGAGACTTCAGGAGAGAAAGGTCAAAACAGAGGAACTTCAGGACAGAGATGTTAAACAGAGAAACTTCAGGACAGAGAGGTTAAACAGAGAAACGACAGGACAGAGAGGTGAAACAGAGAAACTTCAGGACAGAGATGTTAAACAGAGAAACTTCAGGACAGAGAGATTAAACAGAAGATACTTCAGGACAGAGAGGTTAAACAGAGAAACGTCAGGACAGAGAGGTTAAACAGAGAAACTTCAGGACAGAGAGGTTAAACAGAGAAACTTCAGGACTGAGAGGGTAAACAGAGAAACGTCAGGACAGAGAGGTTAAACAGAGAAACTTCAGGACAGTGAGGTTAAACAGAGAAACTTCAGGACAGAGAGGTTAAACAGAGAAACTTCAGGACAGAGAGGTTAAACAGAGAAACTTCAGGACAGAGAGGTTAAACAGAGAAACGTCAGGACAGAGAGGTTAAACAGAGAAACTTCAGGACAGAGAGGTTAAACAGAGAAACTTCAGGACAGAGAGGTTAAACAGAGAAACTTCAGGACAGAGATGTTAAACAGAGAAACTTCAGGACAGAGAGGTTAAACAGAGAAACTTCAGGACAGAGAGGTTAAACAGAGAAAGTTCAGGACAGAGAGGTTCAAGAGCGAATCATCAGGACAGAGAGGTTAAACAGAGAAACTTCAGGACAGTGAGGTTAAACAGACAGACTTCAGGCCAGTGAGGTTAAACAGAGAAAGTTCAGGACAGAGAGGTTCAACAGAGAATCATCAGGACAGAGAGGTTAAACAGAGAAACTTCACGACAGAGAGGTTAAACAGAGAAACTTCAAGACAGAGAGGTTAAACAGAGAAACTTCAGGACAGAGAGTTTCAACAGAGAAACTTCAGGACAGAGAGTTTAAAAAGAGAAAATTCAGACCAGAATCGTTAAACCGAGAAACTTCAGGAAAGAGATGTTGAGACACTTCAGGACAGAGAGGTTAAAACAAAGATGGTTCTAGACATAGAGGATAAACAGAGAAACTTCAGGACAGAGAGTTTAAAAAGAGAAAATTCAGACCAGAATGGTTAAAACAGAGAAACTTTAGGACAGAGAGATTAAGCAGAAAAATTTCAGGACAGAGAGGTTAAGCAGCGAAACTTCAGGAGAGAGAGTTTAAACAGAGATAGTTCAGGCCAGAGGGGTTCAACAGGGAATCATCAGGACTGCGAGGTTAAACAGAGAAATTTCAGGCCAGAGAGGTTAAACAGCCATATTCTGGACAGAGAGGTTAAACACAGCAACTTCAGGTCAGAGAGGTTAAAACAAAGAAGGTTCTGGACAAAAGGGATAAACTGAGAAACTTCAGGACAGAGAGTTTAAACAAAGAAAATTCAGACCAGAATGGTTAAACAGAGAAACTTCAGGATTGAGAGGTTAAATGGAGAAACTTCAGGACAGAGATGTTAAACAGAGAAAGTTCAGGCCAGAGAGGGTCAACAGAGAATCATCAGGACAGAGAGTTCAAACAGAGAAACGTCAGGACAGAGAGGTTAAACAGAGAAAATTCAGGACAGAGAGGTTAAACAGAGAAACTTCAGGACAGAGAGGGTAAACAGAGAAACTTCAGGACAGAGATGGTAAACAGAGAAACTTCAGGACAGAGAGGTTAAGCAGAGAAACTTCAGGACAGAGAGGTTAAACAGAGAAACTTCAGGACAGAGAGATTAAACAGAGAAACTTCAGGACAGAGTGGTTAAACAGAGAAACTTCAGGACAGAGAGGGTAAAACAGTGAGATTCAGGACAGAGAGGGTAAAACAGTGAGACTTCAGGAGAGAAAGGTCAAAACAGAGGAACTTCAGGACAGAGAGGTTAAACAGAGAAACTTCAGGACACAGAGGTTAAACAGAGAAACTTCAGGACAGAGAGGTTAAAGACAGAAACTTCAGGACAGAGAGGTTAAACTGAGAATCTTCAGGACAGAGAGGTTAAAGACAGAAACTTCAGAACAGAGAGGTTAAACAGAGAAATTTCAGGGCAGAGAGGATTAACAGAGAAACTTCAGGACAGAGAGGTTAAACAGAGTAGCTTCTGGACAGAGAGGATAAACCGAGAAACTTCAGGACAGAGAGGTTAAATAGAGAGACTTCAGGATAGACAGGTTAAACAGAGAGACTTCACGATAGAGAGATTAAACAGAGAGACTTCTGGACAGAGAGGTTAAACAGAGAAACTTCAGGACAGAGAGGTTAAACAGAGAAATTTCAGGACAGAGAGGTTAAACAGAGAAACTAAAGGACAGAGACGTTAAACAGACAAACTTCAGGACAGAGAGATTAAACAGAGAATCTCAGGACAGACTGGTTAAACCGAGAAACTTCAGGACAGAGATGTTAAACAGAGAGTCTTCAGGAGAGAGAGTTTGAGACACTTCAGGACAGAAAGTTTAAACAGAGAAACTTCAGGACAGTGACGTTAAACAGGGAAACTTCAGGACAGAGCGATTAAACAGAGAAACTTCAGGACAGAGAATTTAAACAGAGAAACTTCAGGACAGAGATGTTAAACGGAGAAACTTCAGGACAGAGAGGTTAAACAGAGAAACTTCAGGACAGAGAGGTTAAAGACAGAAACTTCAGGACAGAGATGTTAAACAGAGAAACTTCAGGACAGAGAGGTTAAAGACAGAAATTTCAGGACAGAGAGGTTAAACAGAGAAACTTTAGGACAGAGAGGTTAATCGGAGAAACTTCAGGAGAGAGTGATTAAAGAGAGAATCTACAGGGCGGAGAGGTTAATCAGATAAACTTCAGGACAGAGAGGTTAAACAGAGAAACGTAAGGACAGAGAGGTTAAACAGATCAAGTTCAGAACAGAGAGGTTCAACAGAGAATCATCAGGACAGAGAGGTTAAACAGAGAAACTTGAGGACAGAGATGTTAAGCAGAGAAACTTCAGGACAGAGAGGTTAAACAGAGAAACTTCAGGACAGAGAGGTTAAACAGAGAAACTTCAGGACAGAGAGGTTCAACAGAGAATCATCAGGACAGAGAGGTTAAACAGAGAGACTTCAGGACAGAGAGGTTCAACAGAGAAACGTCAGGACAGAGAGTTTAAAAAGAGAAAATTCAGACCAGAATCGTTAAACCGAGAAACTTCAGGAAAGAGATGTTGAGACACTTCAGGACAGAGAGGTTAAAACAAAGACGGTTCTAGACATAGAGGATAAACAGAGAAACTTCAGGACAGAGAGTTTAAAAAGTGAAAATTCAGACCAGAATGGTTAAAACAGAGAAACTTTAGGACAGAGAGATTAAGCAGAACAACTTCAGGACAGAGAGGTTAAACAGCGAAACTTCAGGAGAGAGAGTTTAAACAGAGAAAGTTCAGGCCAGAAGGGTTCAACAGGGAATCATCAGGACAGGGAGGTTAAACAGAGAAATTTCAGGCCAGAGAGGTTAAACAGACAAACTTCAGGACAGAGAGGTTAAACAGAGAAACTTCAGGACAGAGAGGTTAAACACAGCAACTTAAGGTCAGAGAGGTTAAAGCAAAGAAGGTTCTGGACAAAAGGGATAAACAGAGAAACTTCAGGACAGAGAGTTTAAACAGTGAGATTCAGGACAGAGAGGTTGTAACTGTGAGACTTCAGGAGAGAAAGGTCAAAACAGAGGAACTTCAGGACAGAGAAGTTAAACAGAGAAACTTCAGGACAGAGAAGATAAACAGAAGAAACTTCGGGATAGAGAGGTTAAACAGAGAAACGTCAGGACAGAGAGGTTAAACAGAGAAACTTCAGGACAGAGAGGGTAAACAGAGAAACTTCAGGACAGAGAGGTTAAACAGATAAAATTCAGGACAGAGAGATTAATCAGAGAAACTTCAGGACAGAGAGAGTAAACAGAGAAACTTCAGGACAGAGAGGTTAAACAGAGAAACTTGAGGACAGAGAGGTTAAACAGAGAAAATTCAGGACAGAGAGATTAATCAGAGAAACTTCAGGACAGAGAGGGTAAACAGAGAAACTTCAGGACAGAGAGGTTAAACAGAGAAACTTCAGGACAGAGAGGTTAAACAGAGAAACTTCAGGACAGAGAGGTTAAACAGAGAAACTTCAGGACAGAGAGGTTAAACAGAGAAATTTCAGGACAGAGAGGTTAAACAGAGAAACTTCAGGACAGAGAGGTTAAACAGAGAAACTTCAGGACAGAGAGGTTAAACAGAGAAACTTCAGGACAGAGAGGTTAAACAGAGAAACTTCAGGACAGAGAGGTTAAACAGAGAAACTTCAGGACAGAGAGGTTAAACAGAGAAACTTCAGGACAGAGAGGTTAATCAGAGAAACTTCAGGACAGAGAGGTTAAACAGAGAAACTTCAGGACAGAGAGGTTAAACAGAGAAACTTCAGGACAGAGAGGTTAAACAGAGAAACTTCAGGACAGAGAAGTTAAACAGAGAAACGTCAGGACAGAGAGGTTAAACAGAGAAACTTCAGGACAGAGAGATTAAACAGATAAACCTCAGCACAGAGAGGTTAAACAGAGAAACTTCAGGACAGAGAGGTTAAATAGAGAAACTTCAGGCCAGAGAGGTTAAACAGAGAAAGTTCACGCCAGAGAGGGTCAACAGAGAATCATCAGGACAGAGAGTTCAAACAGAGAAACATCAGGACAGAGAGGTTAAACAGAGAAACTTCAGGAGAGAGAAGTTAAACAGAGAAATTTCAGGTTAGAGAGGTTAAACAGAGAAACTTCAGGACAGAGAGGTTAAACAGAGAAACTTCAGGACTGAGAGGGTAAACAGAGAAACCTCAGGACAGAGAGGTTAAACAGAGAAACTTCAGGACAGAGAGATTAAACAGAGAAACTTCAGGACAGAGAGATTAAAACAGAGAAACTTCAGGACAGAGAGGTTAAGTAGAGAAATTTCAGGACAGAGAGTCTAAAACAGCGAGATTCACGACTGACTGTTTGAAGCAGAGAGACTTCAGGACAGCATAGAACAGTGAGGCTTAGGTAAGAGAGGTTGAAACAGCGAGACTTCAGGGCAGACTTCGGATAAGATTGGCTGGGTGGTTAACAGTGAGTTTGAGAGACTGCGGGAGGTTATAGCTGGGATGGTCGGGTGGGTGGATGGAATTTAACACTGGGGGGTGTGAGGTGATACTCTTTAGAAGGAGTAATTTGATAGGGTGGTGTTCATTGAACGGCATGACACTAGTAAGTTCTGAGGAACAAAGTGACCTTGGTGTGTGTGTCCATAGATCTCTGACAGCGGAGGGGCATGTTAATGGGATGGTGAAAAAGGCATATGGGACACTTGCCTTTATCAATTGAGGCATAGATTACAAAAGTAGGGAGGTCATGTTGGAGTTGTATAGAATCTTGGTGAGGCCACAGCTGGAGTACTGTGTGCAGTTCTGGTCGCCACATTATAGAAAGGATGTGATTGTACTGGAGGGGGTACAGAGGAGATTCACCAGGATGTTGCCTGGGATGAAACATTTAAGTTGTGAAGAGAGGTTGGATAGGCTTGGGTTGTTTTGGTTGGAGCAGAGAAGACTGAGGGGCGAGCTGATCGAGGTGTACAAGATTATGAGGGGCATGGACAGGGTGGATAGGGAGCAGCTGCTCCCCTTAGTTGAAGGGTCAGTCACAAGAGGACATAAGTTCAAGGTGAGGGGCAGGAGGTTTAGAGGGGGATGTGAGGAAAAACCTTTTTACCCAGAGGGTGGTGAGGGTCTGGAATGCGCTGCCTGGGAGGGTGGTGGAGGCGGGTTGCCTCACATCCTTTAAAAAGTACCTGGATGAGCACTTGGCACCTCATAACATTCAAGGCTATGGGCCAAGTGCAGGTGAATGGGATTAGGTAGGTAGGTCAGGTGTTTCTCACTTGTCGGTGCAGACTCGATGGGCTAAAGGGCCTCTCCTGCACTGTGTGGTTCTATGATTCTGTGATTCAGAGAGGTAAAAACAGAGAGGCTTCAGCACAAGGAGGTTAAAACAGTGAGATTTAGGAGAGAGAGATTAAAACATCGAGACTTCAGGACAGACTGGGTAAAACAGAGAGACTTCAGAAAAGAGAGTTTAAAAGAACCAGACTTCAGCACAGAGAGGTTAAAACAGCGAGATTCAGGACAGAGAGGGTAAAACAGTGAGATTCAGGACAGAGAGGGTAAAACAGCGAGATTCAGGACAGAGAGGTTAAAACAGCGAGATTCAGCACAGAGAGGGTAAAACAGCGAGATTCAGGACAGAGAGGTTAAAACAGCGAGATTCAGGACAGAGAGGTTAAAACAGTGAGATTCAGGACAGAGAGGTTGTAACTGTGAGACTTCAGGAGAGAAAGGTCAAAACAGAGGAACTTCAGGACAGAGAAGTTAAACAGAGAAACTTCAGGACAGAGAAGATAAACAGAAGAAACTTCGGGATAGAGAGGTTAAACAGAGAAACGTCAGGACAGAGAGGTTAAACAGAGAAACTTCAGGACAGAGAGGGTAAACAGAGAAACTTCAGGACAGAGAGGTTAAACAGATAAAATTCAGGACAGAGAGATTAATCAGAGAAACTTCAGGACAGAGAGGTTAAACAGAGAAACTTCAGGACAGAGAGGTTAAACAGAGAAACTTCAGGACAGAGAGGTTAATCAGAGAAACTTCAGGACAGAGAGGTTAAACAGAGAAACTTCAGGACAGAGAGGTTAAACAGAGAAACTTCAGGACAGAGAGGTTAAACAGAGAAACTTCAGGACAGAGAAGTTAAACAGAGAAACGTCAGGACAGAGAGGTTAAACAGAGAAACTTCAGGACAGAGAGATTAAACAGATAAACCTCAGCACAGAGAGGTTAAACAGCGAGATTCACGACTGACAGTTTGAAGCAGAGAGACTTCAGGAGAGCATAAAACAGTGAGGCTTCGGTAAGAGAGGTTAAAACAGCGAGACTTCAGGGCAGACTTCGGATAAGATTGGCCGGGTGGTTAACAGTGAGGTTGAGATCCTGCGGGAGGGTATAGCTGGAATGGTCGGGTGGGTGGATGGAATTTAACCCTGGGGGGTGTGAGGTGATACTCTTTGGAAGGAGTAATTTGATAGGGTGGTGTTCAATGAACGGCATGACACTAGTAAATTCTGAGGAACAAAGTGACCTTGGTGTGTGTGTCCGTAGATCTCTGAAGGCGGAGGGGCATGTTAGTGGGATGGTGAAAAAGGCATATGGGACACTTGCCTTTATCAGTTGAGGCATAGATTACAAAAGTAAGGAGTTCATGTTGGAGTTGTATAGAATCTTGGTGAGGCCACAGCTGGAGTACTGTGTGCAGTTCTGGTCGCCACATTATAGGAAGGATGTGATTGTACTGGAGGGGGTGCAGAGGAGATTCACCAGGATGTTGCCTGGGATGAAACATTTAAGTTGTGAAGAGAGGTTGGATAGGCTTGGGTTGTTTTGGTTGGAGCAGAGAAGACTGAGGGGCGAGCTGATCGAGGTGTACAAGATTATGAGGGGCATGGACAGGGTGGATAGGGAGCAGCTGTTCCCCTTAGTTGAAGGGTCAGTCACAAGGGGGCATAAGTTCAAGGTGAGGGGCAGGAGGTTTAGAGGGGGATGTGAGGTAAAACCTTTTTACCCAGAGGGTGGTGAGGGTCTGGAATGCGCTGCCTGGGAGGGAGGTGGAGGTGGGTTGCCTCACATCCTTTAAAAAGTACCTGGATGAGCACTTGGCACCTCATAACATTCAAGGCTATGGGCCAAGTGCAGGTGAATGGGATTAGGTAGGTAGGTCAGGTGTTTCTCACGTGTCAGTGCAGACTCGATGGGCCAAAGGGCCTCTCCTGCACTGTGTGATTCTATGATTCTGTGATTCAGAGAGGTAAAAACAGAGAGACTTCAGCACAGGGAGGTTAAAACAGTGAGATTTAGGAGAGAGAGATTAAAACATCGAGACTTCAGGACAGACTGGGTAAAACAGAGAGACTTCAGAAAAGAGAGTTTAAAAGAACCAGACTTCAGCACAGAGAGGTTAAAACAGCGAGATTCAGGACAGAGAGGGTAAAACAGCGAGATTCAGGACAGAGAGGGTAAAACAGTGAGATTCAGGAAAGAGAGGGTAAAACAGCGAGATTGAGGACAGAGAGGTTGAAACTGTGAGACTTCAGGAGAGAAAGGTCAAAACAGAGGAACTTCAGGACAGAGAGGTTAAACAGAGAAACTTCAGGACAGAGAGGTTAAACAGAGAAAATTC
The DNA here is from genome assembly GCF_964194155.1 of Cetorhinus maximus. NCBI lineage: Eukaryota > Metazoa > Chordata > Chondrichthyes > Lamniformes > Cetorhinidae > Cetorhinus > Cetorhinus maximus. Next base: position 31,263 of record NW_027596735.1, on the reverse strand, counting down.
AGGACAGAGAGGATAAACAGAGAAACTTCAGCACAGAGAGGATAAACAGAGAAACTTCAGGACAGAGAGGTTAAACAGAGAAACTTCAGGACAGAGAGGATAAAAAGAGAAACTTCAGGACAGAGAGGGTAAAACAGTGAGATTCAGGACAGAGAGGGTAAAACAGTGAGATTCAGGACAGAGAGGTTGAAACTGTGAGACTTCAGGTGAGAAAGGTCAAAACAGAGGAACTTCAGGACAGAGAGGTTAAACAGAGAAACTTCAGCAGCGAGAGGTCAAACAGAGAAACTTCAGGACAGAGAGATTAAACAGAGAAACTTCAGGATGAGAGGTTAAACAGAGAAACTTCAGGACAGAGAGGTTAAACAGAGAAACTTCAGGACAGAGAGGTCAAACAGAGAAACTTCAGGACAGAGAGATTAAACAGAGAAACTTCAGGATGAGAGGTTAAACAGAGAAACTTCAGGACAGAGAGATTAAACAGAGAAACTTCAGGACAGATAGGTTAAACAGAGAAACTTCAGGACAGAGAGGTTGAACAGAGAAACTTCAGGACAGAGAGGTTAAACAGAGAAACTTCAGGATAGACAGGTTAAACAGATAGACTTCAGGACAGAGAGGTTAAACAGAGAAGCTTCGGGACAGAGAGGTTAAACAGAGAAACTAAAGGACAGAGACGTTAAACAGACAAACTTCAGGACAGAGAGATTAAACAGAGAATCTCAGGACAGAGAGGTTAAACCGAGAAACTTCAGGACAGAGATGTTAAACAGAGAGTCTTCGGGAGAGAGAGTTTGAGACACTTCAGGACAGAAAGTTTAAACAGAGAAACTTCAGGACAGAGACATTAAACAGGGAAACTTCAGGACAGAGCGATTAAACAGAGAAACTTCAGGACAGAGAATTTAACAGAAAAACTTCAGGACAGAGAGGTTAAACAGAGAAACTTCAGGACAGAGAGGTTAAAGACAGAAACTTCAGGACAGAGATGTTATACAGAGAAACTTCAGGACAGAGAGGTTAAAGACAGAAATTTCAGGACAGAGAGGTTAAACAGAGAAACTTCAGGACAGAGAGGTTAATCGGAGAAACTTCAGGAGAGAGTGATTAAACAGAGAATCTACAGGGCGGAGAGGTTAAACAGATAAACTTCAGGACAGAGAGGTTAAACAGAGAAACGTAAGGACAGAGAGGTTAAACAGAGAAAGTTCAGAACAGAGAGGTTAAACAGAGAATCATCAGGACAGAGAGGTTAAGCAGAGAAACTTTAGGACAGAGATGTTAAGCAGAGAAACTTCAGGACAGAGAGGTAAAACAGAGAAAGTTCAGGACAGAGAGGTTAAACCGAGAAACTTTAGGAAAGAGATGTTGAGACACTTCAGGACAGAGAGTTTAAAACAAAGAAGGTTCTAGACATAGAGGATAAACAGAGAAACTTCAGGACAGAGAGTTTAAAAAGAGAAAATTCAGACCAGAATGGTTAAGACAGAGAAACTTTAGGATAGAGAGATTAAGCAGAAAAACTTCAGGACAGAGAGGTTAAACAGCGAAACTTCAGGAGAGAGAGTTTAAACAGAGAAGGTTCTGGACAAAAGGGATAAACTGAGAAACTTCAGGACATAGAGTTTAAACAGAGAAAATTCAGACCAGAATGGTTAAACAGAGAAACTTCAGGACAGAGAGGTTAAATAGAGAAACTTCAGGCCAGAGATGTTAAACAGAGAAAGTTCAGGCCAGAGAGGGTCAACAGAGAATCATTATGACAGAGAGTTCAAACAGAGAAACGTCAGGACAGAGAGGTTAAACAGAGAAACTTCAGGAGAGAGAAGTTAAACAGAGAAATTTCAGGTTAGAGAGGTTAAACAGAGAAACTTCAGGACAGAGAGGTTAAACAGAGAAAATTCAGGACAGAGAGTTTAAACAGAGAAACTTCAGGACAGAGAGGTTAAACAGAGAAACTTCAGGACAGGGAGGTTAAACAGAGAAACTTCAGGACAGAGAGATTAAACAGAGAAACTTCAGGACAGAGAGGATAAACAGAGAAACTTCAGGACAGAGAGGTTAAACAGAGAAACTTCAGGACAGATAGGGTAAAACAGTGAGATTCAGGACAGAGAGGGTAAAACAGTGAGACTTCAGGAGAGAAAGGTCAAAACAGAGGAACTTCAGGACAGAGAGGTTAAACAGAGAAACTTCAGGACAGAGAGGTGAAACAGAGAAACTTCAGATTAAAACAGAGAAACCTCAGGACAGAGAGGTTAAACAGAGAAACTTCAGGACAGAGAGGTTAAACAGAGAAACTTCAGGACAGAGAGGTTAAATAGAGAAACTTCAGGACAGAGAGGTTAAAACAGCGAGATTCACGACTGACTGTTTGAAGCAGAGAGACTTCAGGAGAGCATAAAACAGTGAGGCTTAGGTAAGAGAGGTTGAAACAGCGAGACTTCAGGGCAGACTTCGGATAAGATTGGCTGGGTGGTTAACAGTGAGTTTGAGAGACTGCGGGAGGGTATAGCTGGGATGGTCGGGTGGGTGGATGGAATTTAACCCTGGGGGGTGTGAGGTGATACTCTTTGGAAGGAGTAATTTGATAGGGTGGTGTTCAATGAACGGCATGACACTAGTAAGTTCTGAGGAACAAAGTGACCTTGGTGTGTGTGCCCATATATCTCTGAAGGAGGAGGGGCATGTTAGTGGGATGGTGAAAAAGGCATATGGGACACTTGCCTTTATCAATTGAGGCATAGATTACAAAAGTAGGGAGGTGATGTTGGAGTTGTATAGAACCTTGGTGAGGCCACAGCTGGAGTACTGTGTGCAGTTCTGGTCACCACATTATAGGAAGGATGTGATTGTACTGGAGGGGGTGCAGAGGAGATTCACCAGGATGTTGCCTGGGATGAAACATTTAAGCTGTGAAGAGAGGTTGGATAGGCTTGGGTTGTTTTGGTTGGAGCAGAGAAGACTGAGGGGCGAGCTGATCGAGGTGTACAAGATTATGAGGGGCATGGACAGGGTGGATAGGGAGCAGCTGTTCCCCTTAGTTGAAGGGTCAGTCACAAGGGAGCATAAGTTCAAGGTGAGGGGCAGGAGGTTTAGGGAGGATGTGAGGAAAAACCTTTTTACCCAGAGGGTGGTGAGGGTCTGGAACGCGCTGCCTGGGAGGGTGATGGAGGTGGGTTGCCTCACATCCTCTAAAAAGTACCTGGATGAGCACTTGGCACCTCATATCATTCAAGGCTATGGGCCAAGTGCAGGTGAATGGGATTAGGTAGGTAGGTCAGGTGTTTCTCACATGTCGGTGCAGACTCGATGGGCCAAAGGGCCTCTCCTGCACTGTGTGATTCTATGATTCTGTGATTCAGAGAGGTAAAAACAGAGAGACTTCAGCACAGGGAGGTTAAAACAGTGAGATTTAGGAGAGAGAGATTAAAACATCGAGACTTCAGGACAGACTGGGTAAAACAGAGAGACTTCAGAAAAGAGAGTTTAAAAGAACCAGACTTCAGCACAGAGAGGTTAAAACAGCGAGATTCAGGACAGAGAGGGTAAAACAGCGAGATTCAGGACAGAGAGGGTAAAACAGTGAGATTCAGGACAGAGAGGGTAAAACAGCGAGATTCAGGACAGAGAGGGTAAAACAGCGAGATTCAGGACAGAGAGGGTAAAACAGCGAGATTCAGGACAGAGAGGTTAAAACAGCGAGATTCAGGACAGAGAGATTAAAACGGAGAGATTCAGGACAGAGAGGGTAAAACAGTGAGATTCAGGACAGAGAGGTTGAAACAGTGAGATTCAGGAGAGAAAGGTCAAAACAGAGGAACTTCAGGACAGAGAAGTTAAACAGAAACTTCGGGAGAGAGAGGTTAAACAGAGAAACTTCAGCACAGAGAGGATAAACAGAGAAACTTCAGCACAGAGAGGTTAAACAGAGAAACTTTCGGACAGAGAGGTTAAACAGAGAAACTTCAGGACAGAGAGGTTAAACAGAGAAACTTCAGGACAGAGAGGTTAAACAGAGAAACTTCAGGACAGAGAGGTTAAACAGAGACACTTCAGCACAGAGAGGATAAAACAGCGAGGTTCACGACAGACAGTTTGAAGCAGAGAGACTTCAGGAGTGCATAAAACAGTGAGGCTTAGGTAAGAGAGGTTAAAACAGCGAGACTTCAGGGCAGACTTCGGTGAAGATTGGCCGGGTCGTTAACAGTGAGTTTGAGAGCCTGCGGGAGTTTATAGCTGGGATGTTCGTGTGGGTGGATGGAATTTAACCCTGGGGGGTGTGAGGTTAAACAGAGAAAATTCAGGACTGAGAAGTTGAAACAGGGAGACTTCAGGGCACAGCAAAATCGAGAGACTTCAGCACAGTGAGGTTAAAACAGAGAGAATTAGGGACAGAGAGATTAACAGACAGAATTCGGGGCAGAGTGGTTAATACAGTGAGATTAAGGACATAAAGGATAAAACAGTGAGATTCAGGACTGAGAGGTTAAAACAGAGAGAATTCAGGACAGAGAGGGTAAAACAGCGAGATTCAGGACAGAGAGGTTGAAACAGTGAGACATCAGGAGAGAAAGGTCAAAACAGAGGAACTTAAGGACAGAGAGGTTAAACAGAGAAACTTCAGGACAGAGAGGTTAAACAGAGAAACCTCAGGACAGAGAGGTTAAACAGAGAAACTTCAGGACAGAGAGGTTAAACAGAGAAACTTCAGGACAGAGAGGTTAAACAGAGAAACTTCAGGACAGAGAGGTTAAACAGAGAATCTTCAGCACAGAGAAGTTAAACAGAGAAACTTCAGGACAGAGAGGTTAAACAGAGAAACTTCAGGACAGAGAAGTTAAACAGAGAAACTTCAGGGTAGAGAGGTTAAACAGAGAAACTTCAGGACAGAGAGGGTAAACAGAGAAACTTCAGGACAGAGAGGTTAAACAGAGAAACTTCAGGACAGAGAGGGTAAACAGAGAAACTTCAGGACAGAGAGGTTAAACAGAGAAACTTCAGGACAGAGAGGTTAAACAGAGAAACTTCAGGACAGAGAGGTTAAACAGAGAAACTTCAGGACAGAGAGGTTAAACAGAGAAACTTCAGGACAGAGAGGTTAAACAGAGAAACTTCAGGACAGAGAAGTTAAACAGAGAAACTTCAGGGTAGAGAGGTTAAACAGAGAAACTTCAGGACAGAGAGGGTAAACAGAGAAACTTCAGGACAGAGAGGTTAAACAGAGAAACTTCAGGACAGATAACATAAACAGAGAAACTTCAGGACAGAGAGGTTAAACAGAGAAACTTCAGGACAGAGAGGTTAAACAGAGAAACTTCAGGACAGAGAGGTTAAACAGAGAAACTTCAGGACAGAGATGTTAAACAGAGAAACTTCAGGACAGAGAGGTTAAACAGAGAAACTTCAGGACAGAGAGGTTAAACAGAGAAACTTCAGGACAGAGAGGATAAACAGAGAAACTTCAGGACAGAGAGGTTAAACAGAGAAACTTCAGGACAGAGAGGTTAAACAGAGAAACTTCAGGACAGAGAGGTTAAAAAGAGAAACTTCAGGACAGAGAGGTTAAACAGAGAAATTTCAGGACAGAGAGGTTAAACAGAGAAACTTCAGGACAGAGAGGTTAAACAGGGAAACTTCAGGACAGATAGGATAAACAGAGAAACTTCAGGACAGAGAGGTTAAACAGAGAAACTTCAGGACAGAGAGGTTAAACAGAGAAACTTCAGGACAGAGAGGGTAAAACAGTGAGATTCAGGACAGAGAGGTTGAAACAGTGAAACATCAGGAGAGAAAGGTCAACACAGAGGAACTTCAGGACAGAGAGGTTAAACAGAGAAACTTCAGGACAGAGAGGTTAAACAGAGAATCTTCAGCACAGAAAGGTTAAACAGAGAAACCTCAGGACAGAGAGGATAAACAGAGAAACTTTCGGACAGAGAGGTTAAACAGAGAAACTTCAGGACAGAGATGCTAAAACAGCGAGATTCACGACAGATAGTTTGAAGCAGAGAGACTTCAGGAGAGCATAAAACAGTGAGGCTTAGGTAAGAGAGGTTGAAACAGCGAGACTTCAGGGCAGACTTCGGATAAGATTGGCCGGGTGGTTAACAGTGAGTTTGAGAGACTGCGGGAGGGTATAGCTGGGATGGTCGGGTGGGTGGATGGAATTTAACCCTGGGGGGTGTGAGGTGATACTCTTTGGAAGGAGTAATTTGATAGGGTGGTGTTCAATGAACGGCATGACACTAGTAAGTTCTGAGGAACAAAGTGACCTTGGTGTGTGTGCCCATAGATCTCTGAAGGCGTAGGGGCATGTTAGTGGGATGGTGAAAAAGGCATATGGGACACTTGCCTTTATCAATTGAGGCATAGATTACAAAAGTAAGGAGGTCATGTTGGAGTTGTATAGAATCTTGGTGAGGCCACAGCTGGAGTACTGTGTGCAGTTCTGGTCACCACATTATAGGAAGGATGTGATTGTACTGGAGGGGGTGCAGAGGAGATTCACCAGGATGTTGCCTGGGATGAAACATTTAAGTTGTGAAGAGAGGTTGGATAGGCTTGGGTTGTTTTGGTTGGAGCAGAGAAAACTTAGGGGCGAGCTGATCGAGGTGTACAAGATTATGAGGGGCATGGACAGAGTCGATAGGGAGCAGCTGTTCCCCTTAGTTGAAGGGTCAGTCACAAGGGGGCATAAGTTCAAGGTGAGGGTCAGGAGGTTTAGGGGGGAATGTGAGGAAAAACCTTTTTACCCAGAGGGTGGTGAGGGTCTGGAATGCGCTGCCTGGGCGGGTGTTGGAGGCGGGTTGCCTCACATCCTCTAAAAAGTACCTGGATGAGCACTTGGCACATCACAATATTCAAGGCTATGGGCCAAGTGCAGGTGAATGGGATTAGGTTGGTAGGTCAGGTGTTTCTCACGTGTCGGTGCAGACTCGATGGGCCAAAGGGCCTCTCCTGCACTGAGTGATTCTATGATTCTGTGATTCAGAGAGGTAAAAACAGAGAGACTTCAGCACAGAGAGGGTAAAACAGTGATATTCAGGACAGAGAGGGTAAAACAGTGAGATTCAGGACAGAGAGGGTAAAACAGCGAGATTCAGGACAGAGAGGGTAAAACAGCGAGATTCCGGACAGAGAGGTTAAAACAGCGAGATTCAGGACAGAGAGGGTAAAACAGTGAGATTCAGGACAGAGAGGGTAAAACAGTGATATTCAGGACAGAGAGGGTAAAACAGTGAGATTCAGGACAGAGAGGGTAAAACAGCGAGATTCAGGACAGAGAGGGTAAAACAGCGAGATTCCGGACAGAGAGGTTAAAACAGCGAGATTCAGGACAGAGAGGGTAAAACAGTGAGATTCAGGACAGAGAGGGTAAAACAGTGAGATTCAGGACAGAGAGGGTAAAACAGCGAGATTCAGGACAGAGAGGGTAAAACAGCGAGATTCAGGACAGAGAGGGTAAAACAGCGAGATTCAGGACAGAGAGGGTAAAACAATGAGATTTAGGAGAGAGAGGGTAAAACAGTGAGATTCAGGACAGAGAGGTTAAAACTGCGAGATTCAGGACAGAGAGGGTAAAACAATGAGATTTAGGAGAGAGAGGGTAAAACAGTGAGATTCAGGACAGAGAGGGTAAAACAGCGAGATTCAGGACAGAGAGGGTAAAACAATGAGATTTAGGAGAGAGAGGGTAAAACAGTGAGATTCAGGACAGAGAGGGTAAAACTGCGAGAGTTCAGAAAAGAGAGTTTAAAACAGCGAGAATCAGGAGAGAAAAGTTAAAACAGAGAGACTTAAGGACAAAGAGGTTGAACAGAGAGACTTCAGGACAGAGAGTTTAAAACTGAGAGTTCGGGAGAGAGAGGTCAAATTATCGAGGTTTAGTAGAGCGAGATTGAAACAGAGAAAATTCAGGCCAGGGAGAATAAAACAGGTAGATTTCGGCTCAGAGAGGTTAAAAAAGTGAGATTTAGGACAGAGATGACAAAACAGCAAGATTCATGACAGAGAGTTTAAACAGAGAAACTTCAGCACACAGAGGATAAAACAAGTGAAGTCAGGAGAGACAGATTAAAATAGCGAAATTTCAGAACAGAGAGACTTCGGTACAGAGAGGTAAAAAAAGTGAAACCCAGTGTTATACAGTGACAGACCCGTCCCCACCAGTACTGTACACCAGTGTTATACAGTGACAGACCTGTCCCCACCAGTACTGTACCCCAGTGTTATACAGTGACAGACCTGTCCCCACCAGTACTGTACCCCAGTGTTATACAGTGATAGACCCGTCCCCACCAGTACTGTACCCCGGTGTTATACAGTGACAGACCTGTCCCCACCAGTACTGTACCCCAGTGTTATACAGTGACAGACCCGTCCCCACCAGTACTGTATCCCAGTGTTATACAGTGACAGACCTGTCCCCACCAGTACTGTACCCCAGTGTTATACAGTGACAGAGCCGTCCCAACCAGTACTGTATCCCAGTGTTATACAGTGACAGACCTGTCCCCACCAGTACTGTACACCAGTGTTATACAGACACAGACCCGTCCCCACCAGTACTGTACCACAGTGTTATACAGTATCAGACATGTCCCCACCAGTACTGTACCCCAGTGTTATACAGTGACAGACCTGTCCCCACCAGTACTGTACCACAGTGTTATACAGTGACAGACCCGTCCCCACCAGTACTGTACCCCAGTGTTATACAGTGACAGACCCGTCCCCACCAGGACTGTACCCCAGTGTTATACAGTGACAGACCCGTCCCCACCAGTACTGTACCCCAGTGTTATACAGTGACAGACCTGTCCCCACCAGTACTGTATCCCAGTGTTATACAGAGACAGACCCGTCCCCACCAGTACTGTACCCCGGTGTTATACAGTGACAGACCTGTCCCCACCAGTACTGTACCCCAGTGTTATACAGAGTCAGACCCGTCCCCACCACTACTGTACCACAGTGTTATACAGTGACAGACCCGTCCCCACCAGTACTGTACCCGAATGTTATACAGTGACAGACCCTCCCCACCAGTACTGTACCCCAGTGTTATACAGTGACAGACCTATCCGCACCAGTACTGTACCTCAGTGTTATACAGAGGCAGAACTGTCCCCACCACTACAGTACCGCAGTGTTATACAGAGACAGACCTGTCCCCACCACTACTGTACCCCAGTGTTATACAGTGACAGACCTGTCCTCACCAGTACTGTACCCCAGTGTTATGCAGAGGCAGACCTGTCCCCACCACTACTGTAGCCCAGTGTTATACAGAGGCAGATCTGTCCCCACCACTACTGCACCCCAGTGTTATACAGAGACAGACCTGTCCCCACCACTACAGTACCCCAGTGTTATACAGTGACAGACCTGTCCCAACCAGTACTGTACACCAGTGTTATACAGTGACAGACCCGTCGCCACCAGTACTGTACCCCAGTGTTATACAGTGACAGACCTGTTCCGACCAGTACTGTACCCCAGTGTTATACAGTGACAGACCCGTCCCCACCAGTACTGTGCCCCAGTGTTATACAGTGACAGACCCGTCCCCACCAGTACTGTACCTCAGTGTTATACAGAGGCAGACCTGTCCCCACCAGTACTGTACCCCAGCGTTTTACAGAGACAGACCTGTCCCCACCAGTGCTGTACCCCAGTGTTATACAGAGGCAGACCTGTCCCCATCACTACAGTACCCCAGTGTTATACAGAGACAGACCTCTCCCCACCACTACTGTACCCCAGTGTTATACAGTGACAGACCTGACCCCACCAGTACTGTTCCCCAGTGTTATACAGAGGCAGACCTGTCCCCACCACTACTGTACCCCAGTGTTATACAGAGGAAGACCTGTCCCCACCACTACTGTACCCCAGTGTTATACAGAGACAGACCTGTCCCCACCACTACTGTACCCCAGTGTTATGCAGTGACAGATCTGTCCCCACCAGTACTGTACCCCAGTGTTATACAGTGACAGACGTGTCCCCACCAATACTGTATCCAAGTGTTATACAGTGACAGGCCTGTCCCCACCAGTACTGTAACCCAGTGTTATACAGTGATAGGCCTGTCCCCACCAGTACTGTGCCCCAGTGTTAAACAGTAACAGACCTGTCCCCACCAGTACTGTACCCCAGTGTTATACAGTGATAGACCCGTCCCCACCAGTACTGTACCCCAGTGTTATACAGTGAGAGACCTGTCCCCACCAGTACTGTATCCCAGTGTTATACAGTGAGAGCCCCGTCCCCACCAGTACTGTACCCCAGTGTTATACAGTGACAGACCCGTCCCCACCAGGACTGTACCCCAGTGTTATACAGTGACAGACCCGTCCCCACCAGTACTGTACCCCGGTGTTATACAGTGACAGACCTGTCCCCACCAGTACTGTATCCCAGTGTTATACAGAGACAGAACCGTCCCCACCAGTACTGTACCCCAGTGTTATAAAGTGACAGACCTGTCCCCACCAGTACTGTACCCCAGTGTTATACAGTAACAGACCCGTCCCCACCAGTACTGTACCCCAGTGTTATACAGTGACAGCCCCGTCCCCACCAGTACTGTACCCCAGTGTTATACAGAGACAGACCCGTCCCCACCAGTACTGTACCCCAGTGTTATACAGTGACAGACCTGTCCCCACCAGTACTGTACCCCAGTGTTATACAGAGTCAGACCCGTCCCCACCACTACTGTACCACAGTGTTATACAGTGACAGACCCCTTCCCACCAGTACTGTACCCGAGTGTTATACAGTGACAGACCTGTCCCCACCAGTACTGTACACCAGTGTTATACAGTGACAGACCTGTCCCCACCAGTACTGTACCTCAGTGTTATACAGAGGCAGAACTGTCCCCACCACTACAGTACCGCAGTGTTATACAGAGAAAGACCTGTCCCCACCACTACTGTACCCCAGTGTTAAACAGTGACAGACCTGTCCCCACCAGTACTGTACCCCAGTGTTATCCAGAGGCAGACCTGTCCCCACCACTACTGTAGCCCAGTTTTATACAGAGGCAGATCTGTCCCCACCACTACTGCACCCCAGTGTTATACAGAGACAGACCAGTCCCCACCACTACAGTACCCCATTGTTATACAGTGACAGACCTGTCCTCACCAGTACTGTACACCAGTGTTATACAGTGACAGACCCGTCACCACCAGTACTGTACCCCAGTGTTATACAGTGACAGACCTGTTCCGACCAGTACTGTACCCCAGTGTTATACAGTGACAGACCCATCCCCACCAGTACTGTGCCCCAGTGTTATACAGTGACAGACCCGTCCCCACCAGTACTGTACCTCAGTGTTAGACAGAGGCAGACCTGTCCCCACTAGTACTGTACCCCAGCGTTTTACAGAGACAGACCTGTCCCCACCAGTGCTGTACCCCAGTGTTATACAGAGGCAGACCTGTCCCAATCACTACTGTTCCCCAGTGTTATACAGAGACAGACCTCTCCCCACCACTACTGTACCCCAGTGTTATACAGTGACAGACCTGACCCCACCAGTACTGTTCCCCAGTGTTATACAGAGGCAGACCTGTCCCCACCACTACTGTACCCCAGTGTTATACAGAGGCAGACCTGTCCCCACCACTACTGTACCCCAGTGTTATACAGAGACAGACCTGTCCCCACCACTACTGTACCCCAGTGTTATACAGTGACAGATCTGTCCACACCAGTACTGTACCCCAGTGTTATACAGTGACAGACGTGTCCCCACCAATACTGTATCCAAGTGTTATACAGTGACAGGCCTGTCCCCACCAGTACTGTACCCCAGTGTTATACAGTGATAGGCCTGTCCCCACCAGTACTGTGCCCCAGTGTTAAACAGTAACAGACCTGTCCCCACCACTACTGTACCCCAGTGTTATACAGTGATAGACCCGTCCCCACCAGTACTGTACCCCAGTGTTTTACCGACACAGACCTGTCCCCACCAGTACTGTACTCCAGTGTTATACAGTGACAGACCTGTCCCCACCAGTACTGTACCCCAGTGTTATACAGACACAGACCCGTCCCCACAGGTACTGTACCACAGTGTTATACAGTGACAGACCTGTCCCCACCAGTACTGTACCCCAGTGTTATACAGTGACAGACCTGTCCCCACCAGTACTGTACCCCAGTGTTATACAGTGACAGACCCGTCCCCAACAGTACTGTACCCCAGTGTTATACAGTGACAGACCTGTCCCCACCAGTACTGTACCCCAGTGTTATACAGTGACAGATCTGTGCCCACCAGTGCTGTACCCCAGTGTTATACAGTGACAGGCCTGTCCCCACCAGTACTGTACCCCAGTGTTATACAGTGAGAGAAATGTCCCCACCAGTACTGTACCCCAGTGTTATACAGTGACAGACCTGTCCACACCAGTACTGTACCCCAGTGTTATACAGTGACAGACGTGTCCCCACCAGTACTGTACCCCAGTGTTATACAGTGACAGACCTGTCCCCACCAGTACTGTACCTCAGTGTTATACAGAGACAGACCTGTCCCCACCAGTACTGTACCCCAGTGTTATACAGAGACAGACCTGTCCGCACCAGTACTCTACCCCAGTGTTATACACTGACAGACACGTCCCCACCAGTACTGTACCCCAGTATTATACAGTGACAGACCTGTCCCCACCAGTACTGTAACCCAGTGTTATACAGAGACAGACCTGTCCGCACCAGTACTGTACCACAGTGTTATACAGTGACAGACCCGTCCCAAACATTACTGTACCCCAGTGTTATACAGTGACAGGCCCGTCCCCACCAGTACTGTAACTCAGTGTTATACAGTGACAGACCTGTCCCCACCAGTACTGTACCCCAGTGTTATACAGAGACAGACCTGTCCCCTCCAGTACTGTACCCCAGTGTTATACAGTGACAGACCTGTCCCCACCAGTACTGTACCCCAGTGTTATACAGTGACAGACCCGTCCCCAACAGTACTGTACCCCAGTGTTATACAGTGACAGACCTGTCCAGACCAGTACTGTACCCCAGTGTTATACAGTGACAGACCTGTTCCCACCAGTACTGTACCCCTGTGATATACAGTGACAAACCCGTCCCCACCAGTACTGTACCCCAGTGTTATACAGTGACAGACCTGTCCCCACCAGTACTGGAACCCAGTGTTATGCAGTGACAGACCTGTCCCCATCAGTACTGTACCCCAGTGTTATAAAGTGACAGACCCGTCCCCACCAGTACTGTACCCCAGTGTTATACAGTGACAGACCTGTCCCCACCAGTACTGTACCCCAGTGTTATACAGTGACAGACCCGTCCCCAACAGTACTGTACCCCAGTGTTATACAGTGACAGACCTGTCCAGACCAGTACTGTACCCCAGTGTTATACAGTGACAGACCTGTTCCCACCAGTACTGTACCCCTGTGATATACAGTGACAAACCCGTCCCCACCAGTACTGCACCCCAGTGTTATACAGTGACAGACCTGTCCCCACCAGTACTGTAACCCAGTGTTATGCAGTGACAGACCTGTCCCCATCAGTACTATACCCCAGTGTTATACAGTGACAGACCCGTCCCCACCATAACTGTACCCCAGTGTTACACAGTGACAGACCTGTCCCCATCATTACCGTACCCCTGTGTTATACAGTGACAGACCTGTCCCCACCAGTACTGTATCCCAGTGTTATACAGTGACAGACCTGACCCCACCAGTACTTTACCCCAGTGTTATACAGTGACAGACCTGTCCCCACCAGAACTATACCCCTGTGTTACACAGTGACAGACGTGTCCCTACCAGTACTGTACCCCAGTGATATACAGTGATTGACCCGTCCCAACCAGTAATGTACCCCAGTGTTACACAGTGACAGACTTGTCCCCACCAGTACTGTATCCCAGTGTTATACAGTGACAGACTTGTCCCCACCAGTACTGTACCCCAGTGTTATACAGTGACAGACCTGTCCCCACCAGTACTGTATCCCAGTGTTATACAGTGACAGACCTGTCCACACCAGTATTGTACCCCAGTGTTATACAGTGACAGACCTGTCCCCACCAGTACTGTATCCCAGTGTTATACAGTGACAGACCCGTCCCCACCAGTACTGTACCCCAGTGTTATACAGTGACAGACCTGACCCACCAGTACTGTACCCCAGTGTTATACAGTGACAGACCTGTTCCCACCAGTACTGTACCCCTGTGTTATACAGTGACAAACCCGTCCCCACCAGGACTGTACCCCAGTGTTATACAGTGACCAAACAGTCGCCACCAGTACTGTACCCCAGTGTAATACAGTGACAGACCTGTCCCCACCAGTACTGTACCCCAGTGTTATACAGTGACAGACCCGTCCCCACCAGTACTGTACCCCAGTGTTATACAGTGACTGACCTGTCCCCACCAGTTCTGCACCCCAGTGTTATACAGTGACAGCCCCGTCCACACCTGTACTGTACCCCAGTGTTATACAGTGACAGACATGTCCCCACCAGTACTGTACCCCAGTGTTATACACTGACAGACCTGTGCACAGCAGTACTGTACCCCAGTGGAATACAGTGACAGACCCATCCCCACCAGTTCTGTTCCCCAGTGTTATAAAGTGACAGACCTGTCCCCACCAGTACTGTACCCCTGTGTTATACAGTGACAGACCTGTCCCCACCAGTACTGTACCCCAGTGTTATACAGTGATAGACCTGTCCCCAGCAGTACAGTACCCCAGTGTTATACAGTGACAGACCTGTCCCCACCAGTACTGTACCCTAGTGTTATACAGTGACAGACCCGTCCCCACCAGTACCATACCCCAGTGTCATACAGTGACAGACCTGTCCCCACCAGTACTGTACCCCAGTGTTATACAGTGACAGACCCGTCCCCACCAGTACTGTACCCCTGTGTTATACAGTGACAGACCCGTCCCCACCAGTACTGTACGCCAATATTATACAGTGACAGACCTGACCCACCAGTACTGTACCCCAGTGTTATACAGTGACAGACCTGTTCCCACCAGTACTGTACCCCTGTGTTATACAGTGACAAACCCGTCCCCACCAGTACTGTACCCCAGTGTTATACATTGACCGAACCGTCCCCACCAGTACTGTACCCCAGTGTTATACAGTGACAGGCCTGTCCCCAGCAGTACTGTACCCCAGTGTTATACAGTGACAGACCCGTCCGCACCAGTACTGTACCCCAGTGTTCTACAGTGTCAGACCTGTACCCACCAGTACCGTATCCCAGTGTTATACAGTGACAGACCTGTCCCCACCAGTACAGTGCCCCAGTGTTATACAGTGACTGACCCGTCCCCTAGTACTGTATCCCAGTGTTATACAGTGACAGACCTGTCCCCAACAGTACTGTACCCCAGTGTTATACAGTGACAGACCTGTCCCCACCAGTACTGTACCCCAGTGTTATACAGTGACAGACCCGTCCCCACCAGTACTGTATCTCAGTGTTATACAGTGACAGACCCATGCCTATCAGTACTGTGCTCCAGTGTTATGCAGTGACAGACACATCCCCACCAGTACCGTATCCCAGTGTTATACAGTGACAGACCTGTCCCCACCAGTACTGTGCCCCAGTGTTATACAGTGACAGACCCGTCCCCTAGTACTGTATCCCAGTGTTATACAGTGACAGACCTGTCCCCAACAGTACTGTACCCCAGTGTTATACAGTGACAGACCTGTCCCCACCAGTACTGTACCCCAGTGTTATACAGTGACAGACCCGTCCCCACCAGTACCGTATCCCAGTGTTATACAGTGACAGACCCATGCCTATCAGTACTGTGCTCCAGTGTTATGCAGTGACAGACCCATCCCCACCAGTACCGTATCCCAGTGTTATACAGTGACAGACCCATGCCTATCAGTACTGTGCTCCAGTGTTAAGCAGTGACAGACCCGTCCCCACCAGTACTGTACCCCAGTGTTACACAGTGACAGGCCTGTCCCCACCAGTACTGTATCCCAGTGTTATACAGTGACAGACCTGTCCACACCAGTACTGTACCCCAGTGTTACGCAGTGACAGACCTGTCCCCACCTGTACTGTACCCCAGTGTAATACAGAGACAGACCTCTCCCCACCAGTACTGTACCCCAGTATTATACAAAGACAGAACTGTCCGCACCAGTACTGTACCCCAGTATTATACAGTGACAGACCCGTCCCCACCAGTACTGTACCCTAGTGTGAAACAGTGACAGACCCATCCCCACCAGTACTGTACCCCAGTGTTATACAGTGACAGACCTGTCCCCACCAGTACTGTAACCCAATGTTATACAGTGACAGACTTTTCCGCACCTGTACTGTACCCTAGTGTTATACAGTGACAGAGCCGTCCCCACCAGTACTGTACCCCAGTGTTATACAGTGACAGACCCATCCCCACCAGTTCTGTACCCCAGTGTTATACATTGACAGACCTGTCCCCACCAGTACTGTATCCCATTGTTATACAGTGACAGACCTATCCACACCAGTACTGTACCCCAGTGTTATACAGTGACAGACCCGTCCCCACCTGTAATGTATCCCAGTGTTATACAGTGACAGACCCATCCCCACCAGTCATGTACCCCAGTGTTATACAGTGACAGACCTGT
Source organism: Cetorhinus maximus (assembly GCF_964194155.1). Taxonomy (NCBI): domain Eukaryota; kingdom Metazoa; phylum Chordata; class Chondrichthyes; order Lamniformes; family Cetorhinidae; genus Cetorhinus; species Cetorhinus maximus. The sequence continues at coordinate 14,571 of NW_027596735.1, read as the reverse complement.
CCGCACCAGTACTGCACCCCAGTGTTATACAGTGAAAGACCCGTCCCCAACTGTAATGTATCCCAGTGTTATACAGTGACAGACCCATCCCCTCCAGTAATGTACCCCAATGTTATACAGTGACAGACCTGTCCCCACCAGTACTGTACCCCATTGTTATACAGTGACAGACCTGACCCCACCAGTACTGTACCCCAGTGTTATACAGTGAGAGAACTGTCCCCAACAGTACTGTACCCCAGTGTTATACAGTGACAGACCTGTCCACACCAGTACTGTATCCCAGTGTTATACAGTGACAGACCTGTCCCCACCAGTACTGTACACCAGTGTTATACAGACACAGACCCGTCCCCACCAGTACTGTACCACAGTGTTATACAGTATCAGACATGTCCCCACCAGTACTGTACCCCAGTGTTATACAGTGACAGACCTGTCCCCACCAGTACTGTACCACAGTGTTATACAGTGACAGACCCGTCCCCACCAGTACTGTACCCCATTTTTATACAGTGACAGACCCGTCCCCACCAGGACTGTACCCCAGTGTTATACAGTGACAGACCCGTCCCCACCAGTACTGTACCCCAGTGTTATACAGTGACAGACCTGTCCCCACCAGTACTGTATCCCAGTGTTATACAGAGACAGACCCGTCCCCACCAGTACTGTACCCCGGTGTTATACAGTGACAGATCTGTCCCCACCAGTACTGTACCCCAGTGTTATACAGAGTCAGACCCGTCCCCACCACTACTGTACCACAGTGTTATACAGTGACAGACCCGTCCCCACCAGTACTGTACCCGAATGTTATACAGTGACAGACCCTCCCCACCAGTACTGTACCCCAGTGTTATACAGTGACAGACCTATCCGCACCAGTACTGTACCTCAGTGTTATACAGAGGCAGAACTGTCCCCACCACTACAGTACCGCAGTGTTATACAGAGACAGACCTGTCCCCACCACTACTGTACCCCAGTGTTATACAGTGACAGACCTGTCCTCACCAGTACTGTACCCCAGTGTTATGCAGAGGCAGACCTGTCCCCACCACTACTGTAGCCCAGTGTTATACAGAGGCAGATCTGTCCCCACCACTACTGCACCCCAGTGTTATACAGAGACAGACCTGTCCCCACCACTACAGTACCCCAGTGTTATACAGTGACAGACCTGTCCCAACCAGTACTGTACACCAGTGTTATACAGTGACAGACCCGTCGCCACCAGTACTGTACCCCAGTGTTATACAGTGACAGACCTGTTCCGACCAGTACTGTACCCCAGTGTTATACAGTGACAGACCCGTCCCCACCAGTACTGTGCCCCAGTGTTATACAGTGACAGACCCGTCCCCACCAGTACTGTACCTCAGTGTTATACAGAGGCAGACCTGTCCCCACCAGTACTGTACCCCAGCGTTTTACAGAGACAGACCTGTCCCCACCAGTGCTGTACCCCAGTGTTATACAGAGGCAGACCTGTCCCCATCACTACAGTACCCCAGTGTTATACAGAGACAGACCTCTCCCCACCACTACTGTACCCCAGTGTTATACAGTGACAGACCTGACCCCACCAGTACTGTTCCCCAGTGTTATACAGAGGCAGACCTGTCCCCACCACTACTGTACCCCAGTGTTATACAGAGGAAGACCTGTCCCCACCACTACTGTACCCCAGTGTTATACAGAGACAGACCTGTCCCCACCACTACTGTACCCCAGTGTTATGCAGTGACAGATCTGTCCCCACCAGTACTGTACCCCAGTGTTATACAGTGACAGACGTGTCCCCACCAATACTGTATCCAAGTGTTATACAGTGACAGGCCTGTCCCCACCAGTACTGTAACCCAGTGTTATACAGTGATAGGCCTGTCCCCACCAGTACTGTGCCCCAGTGTTAAACAGTAACAGACCTGTCCCCACCAGTACTGTACCCCAGTGTTATACAGTGATAGACCCGTCCCCACCAGTACTGTACCCCAGTGTTATACAGTGAGAGACCTGTCCCCACCAGTACTGTATCCCAGTGTTATACAGTGAGAGCCCCGTCCCCACCAGTACTGTACCCCAGTGTTATACAGTGACAGACCCGTCCCCACCAGGACTGTACCCCAGTGTTATACAGTGACAGACCCGTCCCCACCAGTACTGTACCCCGGTGTTATACAGTGACAGACCTGTCCCCACCAGTACTGTATCCCAGTGTTATACAGAGACAGAACCGTCCCCACCAGTACTGTACCCCAGTGTTATAAAGTGACAGACCTGTCCCCACCAGTACTGTACCCCAGTGTTATACAGTAACAGACCCGTCCCCACCAGTACTGTACCCCAGTGTTATACAGTGACAGCCCCGTCCCCACCAGTACTGTACCCCAGTGTTATACAGAGACAGACCCGTCCCCACCAGTACTGTACCCCAGTGTTATACAGTGACAGACCTGTCCCCACCAGTACTGTACCCCAGTGTTATACAGAGTCAGACCCGTCCCCACCACTACTGTACCACAGTGTTATACAGTGACAGACCCCTTCCCACCAGTACTGTACCCGAGTGTTATACAGTGACAGACCTGTCCCCACCAGTACTGTACACCAGTGTTATACAGTGACAGACCTGTCCCCACCAGTACTGTACCTCAGTGTTATACAGAGGCAGAACTGTCCCCACCACTACAGTACCGCAGTGTTATACAGAGAAAGACCTGTCCCCACCACTACTGTACCCCAGTGTTAAACAGTGACAGACCTGTCCCCACCAGTACTGTACCCCAGTGTTATCCAGAGGCAGACCTGTCCCCACCACTACTGTAGCCCAGTTTTATACAGAGGCAGATCTGTCCCCACCACTACTGCACCCCAGTGTTATACAGAGACAGACCAGTCCCCACCACTACAGTACCCCATTGTTATACAGTGACAGACCTGTCCTCACCAGTACTGTACACCAGTGTTATACAGTGACAGACCCGTCACCACCAGTACTGTACCCCAGTGTTATACAGTGACAGACCTGTTCCGACCAGTACTGTACCCCAGTGTTATACAGTGACAGACCCATCCCCACCAGTACTGTGCCCCAGTGTTATACAGTGACAGACCCGTCCCCACCAGTACTGTACCTCAGTGTTAGACAGAGGCAGACCTGTCCCCACTAGTACTGTACCCCAGCGTTTTACAGAGACAGACCTGTCCCCACCAGTGCTGTACCCCAGTGTTATACAGAGGCAGACCTGTCCCAATCACTACTGTTCCCCAGTGTTATACAGAGACAGACCTCTCCCCACCACTACTGTACCCCAGTGTTATACAGTGACAGACCTGACCCCACCAGTACTGTTCCCCAGTGTTATACAGAGGCAGACCTGTCCCCACCACTACTGTACCCCAGTGTTATACAGAGGCAGACCTGTCCCCACCACTACTGTACCCCAGTGTTATACAGAGACAGACCTGTCCCCACCACTACTGTACCCCAGTGTTATACAGTGACAGATCTGTCCACACCAGTACTGTACCCCAGTGTTATACAGTGACAGACGTGTCCCCACCAATACTGTATCCAAGTGTTATACAGTGACAGGCCTGTCCCCACCAGTACTGTACCCCAGTGTTATACAGTGATAGGCCTGTCCCCACCAGTACTGTGCCCCAGTGTTAAACAGTAACAGACCTGTCCCCACCACTACTGTACCCCAGTGTTATACAGTGATAGACCCGTCCCCACCAGTACTGTACCCCAGTGTTTTACCGACACAGACCTGTCCCCACCAGTACTGTACCCCAGTGTTATACAGTGACAGACCTGTCCCCACCAGTACTGTACCCCAGTGTTATACAGACACAGACCCGTCCCCACAGGTACTGTACCACAGTGTTATACAGTGACAGACCTGTCCCCACCAGTACTGTACCCCAGTGTTATACAGTGACAGACCTGTCCCCACCAGTACTGTACCCCAGTGTTATACAGTGACAGACCCGTCCCCAACAGTACTGTACCCCAGTGTTATACAGTGACAGACCTGTCCCCACCAGTACTGTACCCCAGTGTTATACAGTGACAGATCTGTGCCCACCAGTGCTGTACCCCAGTGTTATACAGTGACAGGCCTGTCCCCACCAGTACTGTACCCCAGTGTTATACAGTGAGAGAAATGTCCCCACCAGTACTGTACCCCAGTGTTATACAGTGACAGACCTGTCCACACCAGTACTGTACCCCAGTGTTATACAGTGACAGACGTGTCCCCACCAGTACTGTACCCCAGTGTTATACAGTGACAGACCTGTCCCCACCAGTACTGTACCTCAGTGTTATACAGAGACAGACCTGTCCCCACCAGTACTGTACCCCAGTGTTATACAGAGACAGACCTGTCCGCACCAGTACTCTACCCCAGTGTTATACACTGACAGACACGTCCCCACCAGTACTGTACCCCAGTATTATACAGTGACAGACCTGTCCCCACCAGTACTGTAACCCAGTGTTATACAGAGACAGACCTGTCCGCACCAGTACTGTACCACAGTGTTATACAGTGACAGACCCGTCCCAAACATTACTGTACCCCAGTGTTATACAGTGACAGGCCCGTCCCCACCAGTACTGTAACTCAGTGTTATACAGTGACAGACCTGTCCCCACCAGTACTGTACCCCAGTGTTATACAGAGACAGACCTGTCCCCTCCAGTACTGTACCCCAGTGTTATACAGTGACAGACCTGTCCCCACCAGTACTGTACCCCAGTGTTATACAGTGACAGACCCGTCCCCAACAGTACTGTACCCCAGTGTTATACAGTGACAGACCTGTCCAGACCAGTACTGTACCCCAGTGTTATACAGTGACAGACCTGTTCCCACCAGTACTGTACCCCTGTGATATACAGTGACAAACCCGTCCCCACCAGTACTGTACCCCAGTGTTATACAGTGACAGACCTGTCCCCACCAGTACTGGAACCCAGTGTTATGCAGTGACAGACCTGTCCCCATCAGTACTGTACCCCAGTGTTATAAAGTGACAGACCCGTCCCCACCAGTACTGTACCCCAGTGTTATACAGTGACAGACCTGTCCCCACCAGTACTGTACCCCAGTGTTATACAGTGACAGACCCGTCCCCAACAGTACTGTACCCCAGTGTTATACAGTGACAGACCTGTCCAGACCAGTACTGTACCCCAGTGTTATACAGTGACAGACCTGTTCCCACCAGTACTGTACCCCTGTGATATACAGTGACAAACCCGTCCCCACCAGTACTGCACCCCAGTGTTATACAGTGACAGACCTGTCCCCACCAGTACTGTAACCCAGTGTTATGCAGTGACAGACCTGTCCCCATCAGTACTATACCCCAGTGTTATACAGTGACAGACCCGTCCCCACCATAACTGTACCCCAGTGTTACACAGTGACAGACCTGTCCCCATCATTACCGTACCCCTGTGTTATACAGTGACAGACCTGTCCCCACCAGTACTGTATCCCAGTGTTATACAGTGACAGACCTGACCCCACCAGTACTTTACCCCAGTGTTATACAGTGACAGACCTGTCCCCACCAGAACTATACCCCTGTGTTACACAGTGACAGACGTGTCCCTACCAGTACTGTACCCCAGTGATATACAGTGATTGACCCGTCCCAACCAGTAATGTACCCCAGTGTTACACAGTGACAGACTTGTCCCCACCAGTACTGTATCCCAGTGTTATACAGTGACAGACTTGTCCCCACCAGTACTGTACCCCAGTGTTATACAGTGACAGACCTGTCCCCACCAGTACTGTATCCCAGTGTTATACAGTGACAGACCTGTCCACACCAGTATTGTACCCCAGTGTTATACAGTGACAGACCTGTCCCCACCAGTACTGTATCCCAGTGTTATACAGTGACAGACCCGTCCCCACCAGTACTGTACCCCAGTGTTATACAGTGACAGACCTGACCCACCAGTACTGTACCCCAGTGTTATACAGTGACAGACCTGTTCCCACCAGTACTGTACCCCTGTGTTATACAGTGACAAACCCGTCCCCACCAGGACTGTACCCCAGTGTTATACAGTGACCAAACAGTCGCCACCAGTACTGTACCCCAGTGTAATACAGTGACAGACCTGTCCCCACCAGTACTGTACCCCAGTGTTATACAGTGACAGACCCGTCCCCACCAGTACTGTACCCCAGTGTTATACAGTGACTGACCTGTCCCCACCAGTTCTGCACCCCAGTGTTATACAGTGACAGCCCCGTCCACACCTGTACTGTACCCCAGTGTTATACAGTGACAGACATGTCCCCACCAGTACTGTACCCCAGTGTTATACACTGACAGACCTGTGCACAGCAGTACTGTACCCCAGTGGAATACAGTGACAGACCCATCCCCACCAGTTCTGTTCCCCAGTGTTATAAAGTGACAGACCTGTCCCCACCAGTACTGTACCCCTGTGTTATACAGTGACAGACCTGTCCCCACCAGTACTGTACCCCAGTGTTATACAGTGATAGACCTGTCCCCAGCAGTACAGTACCCCAGTGTTATACAGTGACAGACCTGTCCCCACCAGTACTGTACCCTAGTGTTATACAGTGACAGACCCGTCCCCACCAGTACCATACCCCAGTGTCATACAGTGACAGACCTGTCCCCACCAGTACTGTACCCCAGTGTTATACAGTGACAGACCCGTCCCCACCAGTACTGTACCCCTGTGTTATACAGTGACAGACCCGTCCCCACCAGTACTGTACGCCAATATTATACAGTGACAGACCTGACCCACCAGTACTGTACCCCAGTGTTATACAGTGACAGACCTGTTCCCACCAGTACTGTACCCCTGTGTTATACAGTGACAAACCCGTCCCCACCAGTACTGTACCCCAGTGTTATACATTGACCGAACCGTCCCCACCAGTACTGTACCCCAGTGTTATACAGTGACAGGCCTGTCCCCAGCAGTACTGTACCCCAGTGTTATACAGTGACAGACCCGTCCGCACCAGTACTGTACCCCAGTGTTCTACAGTGTCAGACCTGTACCCACCAGTACCGTATCCCAGTGTTATACAGTGACAGACCTGTCCCCACCAGTACAGTGCCCCAGTGTTATACAGTGACTGACCCGTCCCCTAGTACTGTATCCCAGTGTTATACAGTGACAGACCTGTCCCCAACAGTACTGTACCCCAGTGTTATACAGTGACAGACCTGTCCCCACCAGTACTGTACCCCAGTGTTATACAGTGACAGACCCGTCCCCACCAGTACTGTATCTCAGTGTTATACAGTGACAGACCCATGCCTATCAGTACTGTGCTCCAGTGTTATGCAGTGACAGACACATCCCCACCAGTACCGTATCCCAGTGTTATACAGTGACAGACCTGTCCCCACCAGTACTGTGCCCCAGTGTTATACAGTGACAGACCCGTCCCCTAGTACTGTATCCCAGTGTTATACAGTGACAGACCTGTCCCCAACAGTACTGTACCCCAGTGTTATACAGTGACAGACCTGTCCCCACCAGTACTGTACCCCAGTGTTATACAGTGACAGACCCGTCCCCACCAGTACCGTATCCCAGTGTTATACAGTGACAGACCCATGCCTATCAGTACTGTGCTCCAGTGTTATGCAGTGACAGACCCATCCCCACCAGTACCGTATCCCAGTGTTATACAGTGACAGACCCATGCCTATCAGTACTGTGCTCCAGTGTTAAGCAGTGACAGACCCGTCCCCACCAGTACTGTACCCCAGTGTTACACAGTGACAGGCCTGTCCCCACCAGTACTGTATCCCAGTGTTATACAGTGACAGACCTGTCCACACCAGTACTGTACCCCAGTGTTACGCAGTGACAGACCTGTCCCCACCTGTACTGTACCCCAGTGTAATACAGAGACAGACCTCTCCCCACCAGTACTGTACCCCAGTATTATACAAAGACAGAACTGTCCGCACCAGTACTGTACCCCAGTATTATACAGTGACAGACCCGTCCCCACCAGTACTGTACCCTAGTGTGAAACAGTGACAGACCCATCCCCACCAGTACTGTACCCCAGTGTTATACAGTGACAGACCTGTCCCCACCAGTACTGTAACCCAATGTTATACAGTGACAGACTTTTCCGCACCTGTACTGTACCCTAGTGTTATACAGTGACAGAGCCGTCCCCACCAGTACTGTACCCCAGTGTTATACAGTGACAGACCCATCCCCACCAGTTCTGTACCCCAGTGTTATACATTGACAGACCTGTCCCCACCAGTACTGTATCCCATTGTTATACAGTGACAGACCTATCCACACCAGTACTGTACCCCAGTGTTATACAGTGACAGACCCGTCCCCACCTGTAATGTATCCCAGTGTTATACAGTGACAGACCCATCCCCACCAGTCATGTACCCCAGTGTTATACAGTGACAGACCTGTCCGCACCAGTACTGCACCCCAGTGTTATACAGTGAAAGACCCGTCCCCAACTGTAATGTATCCCAGTGTTATACAGTGACAGACCCATCCCCTCCAGTAATGTACCCCAATGTTATACAGTGACAGACCTGTCCCCACCAGTACTGTACCCTATTGTTATACAGTGACAGACCTGACCCCACCAGTACTGTACCCCAGTGTTATACAGTGAGAGAACTGTCCCCAACAGTACTGTACCCCAGTGTTATACAGTGACAGACCTGTCCACACCAGTACTGTACCCCAGTGTTATACAGTGACAGACACGTCCCCACCAGTACTGTACCCCAGTATTATACAGTGACAGACCTGTCCCCACCAGTACTGTACCCCAGTGTTATACAGTGACAGACCTGTTCCCACCAGTACTGTACCCCTGTGTTATACAGTGACAAACCCGTCCCCACCAGTACTGTACCCCAGTGTTATACAGTGACAGACCTGTCCCCACCAGTACTGTACCCCAGTGTTATACAGTAACAGACCTGTCCCAACCAGTACTGTACCCCAGTGTTATACAGTGACCGAACCGTCCCCACCAGAACTGTACCCCAGTGTTACACAGTGACAGACCTGTCCCCATCAGTACCGTACCCCTGTGTTATACAGTGACAGACCTGTCCCCACCAGTACTGTATCCCAGTGTTATACAGTGACAGACCTGACCCCACCAGTACTTAACCCAGTGTAATATAGTGACAGTCCTGTCCCCACCAGTACTGTACCCCAGTGTTATACAGTGACAGACCTGTCCCCACCAGTACTGTACCCCAGTGTTATACAGTGACAGACCTGTCCCCACCAGTACTGTACCCCAGTGTTATACAGTGACAGACCTGTCCCCACCAGTACTATATCCCAGTGTATTACAGTGACAGACCTGTCCCCACCAGTACTGTACACCAGTGTTATACAGTGACAGACCTGTCCCCACCAGTACTGTACCCCATTGTTATACACTGACAGACCTGTCCTCACCAGTACTGTACCCCAGTGTTATACAGTGACAGACCTGTCCTCACCAGTACTGTACCCCGGTGTTATACAGTGACAGACCTGTCCACACCAGCACTGTATCACATTGTTATACAGTGACAGACCTGTCCCCACCAGTACTCTACCCCAGTGTTATACAGAGACAGACCTGTCCCCACCAGTACTGTACCCCAGTGTTATAAAGAGACAGACCTGTCCGCACCAGTACTCTACCCCAGTGTTATACACTGACAGACCCGTCCCCACCAGTACTGTACCCCAGTGTTATACAGTGACAGACCTGTTCCCACCAGTACTGTATCCCTGTGATATACAGTGACAAACCCGTCCCCACCAGTACTGTACCCCAGTGTTATACAGTGACAGACCTGTCCCCACCAGTACTGGAACCCAGTGTTATGCAGTGACAGACCTGTCCCCATCAGTACTGTACCCCAGTGTTATAAAGTGACAGACCCGTCCCCACCAGTACTGTACCCCAGTGTTATACAGTGACAGACCTGTCCCCACCAGTACTGTACCCCAGTGTTATACAGTGACAGACCCGTCCCCAACAGTACTGTACCCCAGTGTTATACAGTGACAGACCTGTCCAGACCAGTACTGTACCCCAGTGTTATACAGTGACAGACCTGTTCCCACCAGTACTGTACCCCTGTGATATACAGTGACAAACCCGTCCCCACCAGTACTGCACCCCAGTGTTATACAGTGACAGACCTGTCCCCACCAGTACTGTAACCCAGTGTTATGCAGTGACAGACCTGTCCCCATCAGTACTATACCCCAGTGTTATACAGTGACAGACCCGTCCCCACCATAACTGTACCCCAGTGTTACACAGTGAAAGACCTGTCCCCATCATTACCGTACCCCTGTGTTATACAGTGACAGACCTGTCCCCACCAGTACTGTATCCCAGTGTTATACAGTGACAGACCTGACCCCACCAGTACTTTACCCCAGTGTTATACAGTGACAGACCTGTCCCCACCAGAACTATACCCCTGTGTTACACAGTGACAGACGTGTCCCTACCAGTACTGTACCCCATTGATATACAGTGATTGACCCGTCCCAACCAGTAATGTACCCCAGTGTTACACAGTGACAGACTTGTCCCCACCAGTACTGTATCCCAGTGTTATACAGTGACAGACTTGTCCCCACCAGTACTGTACCCCAGTGTTATACAGTGACAGACCTGTCCCCACCAGTACTGTATCCCAGTGTTATACAGTGACAGACCTGTCCACACCAGTATTGTACCCCAGTGTTATACAGTGACAGACCTGTCCCCACCAGTACTGTATCCCAGTGTTATACAGTGACAGACCCGTCCCCACCAGTACTGTACCCCAGTGTTATACAGTGACAGACCTGACCCACCAGTACTGTACCCCAGTGTTATACAGTGACAGACCTGTTCCCACCAGTACTGTACCCCTGTGTTATACAGTGACAAACCCGTCCCCACCAGGACTGTACCCCAGTGTTATACAGTGACCAAACAGTCGCCACCAGTACTGTACCCCAGTGTAATACAGTGACAGACCTGTCCCCACCAGTACTGTACCCCAGTGTTATACAGTGACAGACCCGTCCCCACCAGTACTGTACCCCAGTGTTATACAGTGACTGACCTGTCCCCACCAGTTCTGCACCCCAGTGTTATACAGTGACAGCCCCGTCCACACCTGTACTGTACCCCAGTGTTATACAGTGACAGACATGTCCCCACCAGTACTGTACCCCAGTGTTATACACTGACAGACCTGTGCACAGCAGTACTGTACCCCAGTGGAATACAGTGACAGACCCATCCCCACCAGTTCTGTTCCCCAGTGTTATAAAGTGACAGACCTGTCCCCACCAGTACTGTACCCCAGTGTTATACAGTGATAGACCTGTCCCCAGCAGTACAGTACCCCAGTGTTATACAGTGACAGACCTGTCCCCACCAGTACTGTACCCTAGTGTTATACAGTGACAGACCCGTCCCCACCAGTACCATACCCCAGTGTCATACAGTGACAGACCTGTCCCCACCAGTACTGTACCCCAGTGTTATACAGTGACAGACCCGTCCCCACCAGTACTGTACCCCTGTGTTATACAGTGACAGACCCGTCCCCACCAGTACTGTACGCCAATATTATACAGTGACAGACCTGACCCACCAGTACTGTACCCCAGTGTTATACAGTGACAGACCTGTTCCCACCAGTACTGTACCCCTGTGTTATACAGTGACAAACCCGTCCCCACCAGTACTGTACCCCAGTGTTATACATTGACCGAACCGTCCCCACCAGTACTGTACCCCAGTGTTATACAGTGACAGGCCTGTCCCCAGCAGTACTGTACCCCAGTGTTATACAGTGACAGACCCGTCCGCACCAGTACTGTACCCCAGTGTTCTACAGTGTCAGACCTGTACCCACCAGTACCGTATCCCAGTGTTATACAGTGACAGACCTGTCCCCACCAGTACAGTGCCCCAGTGTTATACAGTGACTGACCCGTCCCCTAGTACTGTATCCCAGTGTTATACAGTGACAGACCTGTCCCCAACAGTACTGTACCCCAGTGTTATACAGTGACAGACCTGTCCCCACCAGTACTGTACCCCAGTGTTATACAGTGACAGACCCGTCCCCACCAGTACTGTATCTCAGTGTTATACAGTGACAGACCCATGCCTATCAGTACTGTGCTCCAGTGTTATGCAGTGACAGACACATCCCCACCAGTACCGTATCCCAGTGTTATACAGTGACAGACCTGTCCCCACCAGTACTGTGCCCCAGTGTTATACAGTGACAGACCCGTCCCCTAGTACTGTATCCCAGTGTTATACAGTGACAGACCTGTCCCCAACAGTACTGTACCCCAGTGTTATACAGTGACAGACCTGTCCCCACCAGTACTGTACCCCAGTGTTATACAGTGACAGACCCGTCCCCACCAGTACCGTATCCCAGTGTTATACAGTGACAGACCCATGCCTATCAGTACTGTGCTCCAGTGTTATGCAGTGACAGACCCATCCCCACCAGTACCGTATCCCAGTGTTATACAGTGACAGACCCATGCCTATCAGTACTGTGCTCCAGTGTTAAGCAGTGACAGACCCGTCCCCACCAGTACTGTACCCCAGTGTTACACAGTGACAGGCCTATCCCCACTAGTACTGTACCCCAGTGTTATACAGTGACCGACCTGTCCCCACCAGTACTGTGCCCCAGTGTTATACAGTGACAGACCCATCCACACCAGTACTGTACCCCAGTGTTATACAGTGACAGACCTGTCCCCACCAGTACTGTATCCCAGTGTTATACAGTGACAGACCTGTCCACACCAGTACTGTACCCCAGTGTTACGCAGTGACAGACCTGTCCCCACCTGTACTGTACCCCAGTGTAATACAGAGACAGACCTCTCCCCACCAGTACTGTACCCCAGTATTATACAAAGACAGAACTGTCCGCACCAGTACTGTACCCCAGTATTATACAGTGACAGACCCGTCCCCACCAGTACTGTACCCTAGTGTGAAACAGTGACAGACCCATCCCCACCAGTACTGTACCCCAGTGTTATACAGTGACAGACCTGTCCCCACCAGTACTGTAACCCAATGTTATACAGTGACAGACTTTTCCGCACCTGTACTGTACCCTAGTGTTATACAGTGACAGAGCCGTCCCCACCAGTACTGTACCCCAGTGTTATACAGTGACAGACCCATCCCCACCAGTACTGTACCCCAGTGTTATACATTGACAGACCTGTCCCCACCAGTACTGTATCCCATTGTTATACAGTGACAGACCTATCCACACCAGTACTGTACCCCAGTGTTATACAGTGACAGACCCGTCCCCACCTGTAATGTATCCCAGTGTTATACAGTGACAGACCCATCCCCACCAGTCATGTACCCCAGTGTTATACAGTGACAGACCTGTCCACACCAGTACTGCACCCCAGTGTTATACAGTGAAAGACCCGTCCCCAACTGTAATGTATCCCAGTGTTATACAGTGACAGACCCATCCCCTCCAGTAATGTACCCCAATGTTATACAGTGACAGACCTGTCCCCACCAGTACTGTACCCCATTGTTATACAGTGACAGACCTGACCCCACCAGTACTGTACCCCAGTGTTATACAGTGAGAGAACTGTCCCCACCAGTACTGTACCCCCGTGTTATACAGTGACAGACCTGTCCACACCAGTACTGTACCCCAGTGTTATACAGTGACAGACACGTCCCCACCAGTACTGTACCCCAGTATTATACAGTGACAGACCTGTCCCCACCAGTACTGTACCCCAGTGTTATACAGTGACAGACCTGTTCCCACCAGTACTGTACCCCTGTGTTATACAGTGACAAACCCGTCCCCACCAGTACTGTACCCCAGTGTTATACAGTGACAGACCTGTCCCCACCAGTACTGTACCCCAGTGTTATACAGTAACAGACCTGTCCCAACCAGTACTGTACCCCAGTGTTATACAGTGACCGAACCGTCCCCAACAGAACTGTACCCCAGTGTTACACAGTGACAGACCTGTCCCCATCAGTACCGTACCCCTGTGTTATACAGTGACAGACCTGTCCCCACCAGTACTGTATCCCAGTGTTATACAGTGACAGACCTGACCCCACCAGTACTTAACCCAGTGTAATATAGTGACAGACCTGTCCCCACCAGTACTGTACCCCAGTGTTATACAGTGACAGACCTGTCCCCACCAGTACTGTACCCCAGTGTTATACAGTGACAGACCTGTCCCCACCAGTACTGTATCCCAGTGTTATACAGTGACAGACCTGACCCCACCAGTACTTTACCCCAGTGTTATACAGTGACAGACCTGTCCCCACCAGAACTATACCCCTGTGTTACACAGTGACAGACGTGTCCCTACCAGTACTGTACCCCAGTGATATACAGTGATTGACCCGTCCCAACCAGTAATGTACCCCAGTGTTACACAGTGACAGACTTGTCCCCACCAGTACTGTATCCCAG